>NC_084615.1:10321147-10423647 GCF_033978795.1 Nerophis ophidion
GGAGTGCCATGTCATCTGCTGGTGTTGGTCCACTGTGTTTCCTGAGGTCTAGGGTCAATGCAGCAGACTACCAGGAAGTTTTAGAACACTTTATGCTGCCTGCTGTGGACCAATTTTATGGAGGTGAAGATTTCATTTTCCAACATGACTCGGCACCTGCACACAGTGCCAAATCTACCAGTACCTGGTTTAAGGACTATGGTATCCCTGTTCTTGATTGGCCTGCAAACTCACCTGACATTAACCCCATAGAAAACCTATGGGGTATTGTGAAGCGGAAGATGCGAGATGCCAGAACCAACAATGCTGAAGATCTGAAGGCCACTTTTAAAGCAACCTGGGCTCTCATAACACCTGAGGAGTGCAACAGACTGGTGGACTCCATGCCACGCCGTATTGCTGCAGCAATTCAGGCAAAAGGAGCTGCAACTAAGTATTGATCGCCGTACATGCTGAAACTTTCCATGTTCATACTTTTCAGTTGGCCCACATTTCTAAAAAAATATTTTTGGGTACTAGTCGAATCTAATATTGTAATTTTCTGAGATACTGAATTTGGGATTTTCAGTAATTGTCAGTACTAATCATCAACATTTAAAGAAATAAACATTTCAAATATATCACTGTGTGTGTAATGAATTGATATAATATGTAAGTTTCACGGTCTGAATATAATTACTGAAATAAATCAACTTGAAATAAATCAAATAAATCAACTACGTCGGATAGTCGAACCTCGGATTCAGGAGGAACAGTGTGGTTTTCGTCCTGGTCGTGGAACTATGGACCAGCTCTATACTCTCGGCAGGGTTCTTGAGGGTGCATGGGAGTTTGCCCAACCAGTCTACATGTGCTTTGTGGACTTGGAGAAGGCATTCGACCGTGTCCCCCGGGAAGTCCTGTGGGGAGTGCTCAGAGAGTATGGGGTATCGGACTGTCTTATTGTGGCGGTCCGTTCCCTGTACGATCAGTGTCAGAGCTTGGTCCGCATTGCCGGCAGTAAGTCGGACACGTTTCCAGTGAGGGTTGGACTCCGCCAAGGCTGTCCTTTGTCACCGATTCTGTTCACAACTTTTATGGACAGAATTTCTAGGCGCAGTCAAGGCGTTGAGGGGTTCCGGTTTGGTGGCCACGGGATTAGGTCTCTGCTTTTTGCAGATGATGTGGTCCTGATGGCTTCATCTGACCGGGATCTTCAGCTCTCACTGGATCGGTTCGCAGACGAGTGTGAAGCGACCGGAATGAGAATCAGCCCCTCCAAGTCCGAGTCCATGGTTCTCGCCCGGAAAAGGGTGGAATGCCATCTCCGGGTTGGGGAGGAGACCCTGCCCCAAGTGGAGAAGTTCAAGGACCTAGGAGTCTTGTTCACGAGTGGGGGAAGAGTGGATCGTGAGATCGACAGGCGGATCGGTGTGGCGTCTTCAGTAATGCGGACGTTGTACCGATCCGTTGTGGTGAAGAAGGAGCTGAGCCGGAAGGCAAAGCTCTCAATTTACTGGTCGATCTACGTTCCCATCCTCACCTATGGTCATGAGCTTTGGGTCATGACCGAAAGGATAAGATCACGGGTACAAGCGGCCGAAATGAGTTTCCTCCGCCGTGTGGCGGGGCTCTCCCTTAGAGATAGGGTGAGAAGCTCTGCGATCCGGGAGGAACTCAAAGTAAAGCCGCTGCTCCTTCACATGGAGAGGAGCCAGATGAGGTGGTTCGGGCATCTGGTCAGGATGCCACCCGAACGCCTCCCTAGGGAGGTGTTTAGTGCACGTCCAACCGGTAGGAGGCCACGGGGAAGACCCAGGACACGTTGGGAAGACTATGTCTCCCGGCTGGCCTGGGAACGCCTCGGGATCCCCGGGAAGAGCTAGACGAAGTGGCTGGGGAGAGGGAAGTCTGGGCTTCCCTGCTTAGGCTGTTGCCCCCGCGACCCGACCTCGGATAAGTGGAAGATGATGTATGGATGGATGGATAAATCAACTTTTTCATGATATTCTAATATGAACAGCACCTGTACTATGAAAACTACATAACGCAATTTAGTGTTATTTAATGAAGATAATTTGTGTACACATGGATATATAAGAATGGTTCTGGCTCTTACACAGGCCAGGCTTCTCTTTTTGATGGCGAGCTAAGGAAAATAATCACCTAGTCCAAGGATCAAGTTTGGAAGATTCCAGCCAGGAACTTCACCTCCTGCTCAGTCTGGGCTGGTAGGAGGCTCTCGAGCCGTCCATCCATTTTCTACCGCTTATTCCCTTTTGGGGTCGCTGGCGCCTATCTCAGCTACAATCGGGTGGAAGGCGGGGTACACCCTGGACAAGTCGCCACCTCATCGCAGGGCCAACACAGATAGACAGACAACATTCACACTCACATTCACACACTAGGGCCAATTTAGTGTTGCCAATCAACCTATCCCCAGGTGCATGTCTTTGGAAGTGGGAGGAAGCCGGAGTACCCGGAGGGAACCCACGCATTCACGGGGAGGACATGCAAACTCCACACAGAAAGATCCCAAGCCTGGATTTGAACCCAGGACTGCAGGACCTTCGTATTGTGAGGCAGACGCACTAACCCCTCTTCCACCGTGTAGCCCGCTCTCCAGCCAACCCTTTACAATTCTCACTTTACCTGCAGCACATGGACTGTACTGCCATCCTTTATTTTTTCCCAAAAACAACTATCTGAACTGAGATTCAAACAAGATCCAGAGACACTGATTAGGTAAATGGAATTATATATATGTATATAGTACTTGTGTTTTCTCTTTACAATTTTACAATTTAAATTGCTTTCATGTTGAATGGCCATTCAACTCATTGTGTGTGTATATATCTGCTGTCCATCACTAATTCTCTAATACACGGTGTCAACCAAACTACAATTCAAGCTCTGCCTCTCTCTACGAGTTGAAACCAGTCTTCTGTTCCTAGCCCATAACACCCCATATATATATTTATTGCACTGCTTTGTAGCACGTAAAGGTTACACAAAGCATTGAAAAAACTAAAACTTTCCCCCTCTGTATCTGTCCATAGAGTTTTTCTTCCAGCAAATCCATCATACTGGAGATTGAGGATTTCCCATAATGCAAGTATGTCTTTAGTCACTAGATAGAACTGTTAACTCATTTAGTACATTTAATGCATGGCCTATTTGAACTATATTTACACCTGGGGTTGAAAACTGGATGAAAAAATGAGTTTTTTCAGAGGAGTGAATGTTGTCTTTTGAGCTGGCTAATATATAAAAAAAGGAATGTTTCTAGTTGTCCATCCATCCATCCAGCCATCGTCTTCCGCTTATCCGAGGTCGGGTCGCGGGGGCAACAGCCTAAGCAGGGAAACCCAGACTTCCCTCTCCCCAGCCACTTCGTCTAGCTCTTCCCGGGGGATCCCGAGGCGTTCCCAGGACAGCCGGGAGACATAGTCTTCCCAACGTGTCCTGGGTCTTCCCCGTGGCCTCCTACCGGTTGGACGTGCCCTAAACACCTCCCTAGGGAGGCGTTCGGGTGGCATCCTGACCAGATGCCCGAACCACCTCATCTGGCTCCTCTCGATGTGGAGGAGCAGCGGCTTTACGTTGAGCTCCTCCCGGATGGCAGAGCTTCTCACCCTACCTCTAAGGGAGAGCCCCACCACACGGCGGAGGAAACTCATTTCGGCCGCTTGTACCCGTGATCTTATCCTTTCGGTCATGACCCAAAGCTCATGACCATAGGTGAGGATGGGAACGTAGATCGACCGGTAAATTGAGAGCTTTACCTTCCGGCTCAGCTCCTTCTTCACCACAACAGATCGGTACAACGTCCGCATTACTGAAGACGCCGCACCGATCCGCCTGTCGATCTCACGATCCACTCTTCCCTCACTCGTGAACAAGACTCCTAGGTACTTGAACTCCTCCACTTGGGGCAGGGTCTCCTCCCCAACCCGGAGATGGCACTCCACCCTTTTCCGGGCGAGAACCATGGACTCGGACTTGGAGGTGCTGATTCTCATTCCGGTCGCTTCACACTCGGCTGCGAACCGATCCAGCGAGAGCTGAAGATCCCGGTCAGATGAAGCCATCAGGACCACATCATCTGCAAAAAGCAGAGACCTAATCCTGCGGTTACCAAACCGGAACCCCTCAACGCCTTGACTGCGCCTAGAAATTCTGTCCATAAAAGTTATGAACAGAATCGGTGACAAAGGACAGCCTTGGCGGAGTCCAACCCTCACTGGAAATGTGTTCAACTTACTGCCGGCAATGCGGTTTCTAGTTGTGTTGTTGTTAAAAGGAGAAGTAGAACTTCCTGTTCCTCTCTGCCTACTTTATACCAAGAACAAATGGGCCAAATTTGGCACATCATTTGTGAAGAAGCTGAAATATGATCAGAAATATGAAAGCGACGGCTGGACTATTGGTGTTGCTCCTCACAGTTTGTCACGGTCAGACTTTCCACGCTTGAATTGCAACAATGACTCCATGTGTATTTGTGTCTTTAGAGATATATTAGTCTGAATGACTATTGTAGATTTGCTATTTAATACTTTTCATTGACTTTCCTTTTTTCTTCCAGCTGAAGAAAAGGCTTGTGATGGCAGAAAAGATGGTGTTCGGTGTTACGGAAAACTGGGAGAGCCAATGTTACTCAGATTGATGGACAACGCCAATACATTATTAAAATATAAATGGTACAATACCAAAACTACACTGCTGTTAGGGGGAATTGATCGTAATGTGGATCTAACAGAAAAACGATTTAGCTTCACCCCAGAAGAAGGAGTGATGAAGATAGAAAAGTTGGAGAGGAGAGATGCCGACAAATATACTCTCTCCATTTATAACCACCAGGGGAAACTGATCAACAATCGGACTCTACAGTTGTTTGTTGAAGGTAAATATCTTAACTCATATTTGATTTTGGTATTTGTTTTGTTTCAATTGCAAGGATGCACCGTAGACAAAAGTCTTTCCATATGAAATACCCTATTTTGTGATGATTCTCAAACTACGGTACAATTACAAGTTGTGGTCCACAAAAATGTTGTATTTTTTTAATTTAGAAATACAAAACAATACATTAAATATGGATAAAATACATACAAAATAAGCCAACCAATTCAAATGGGATTTTGCTTAACTGAGATGTAATGTTGCGGCACCAGCCAATTACTACCATGATTGTTGGGAATGGAATGGAACACCTGGTCTTGTTTAAAACCAGTTGCCAGCACTGCAAAAAGTCAGTGTTCAAAAACAAAAATGAGGGGTATTTTATTTGAACCAAGCAAAATTATCTGCTAATAGAACAAGAAAATTCGGCTTGTCAAGACTTTCCAAAACAAGTAAAATTAGCTAACCTTAATGAACCCAAAATACCTTCAGAATAAGTATATTCTCACTAATTACTCTACTACTATAAGAGTACGTATTTTCCATTGTTTCACTGAAAATAAAACAGCAAAGTCCACTTGACTGTCATCTGTTTTAATCATAATAAAAACTAAAATCTAAGTAAGATTAAATATCTCAAATAAAAGTGATATGTGCTTATTTTTTGTCTAAGATAATTCTTCTCACTAAGCAGATTTTATGTTAGGGTTTTACTTGTTTTAAGGGTCAATCCATCCATCCATCTTATTCCGCTTATCCGAGGTCGAGTCGCGGGGGCAGCAGCCTAAGCTGCTAAGGGTTCTGTTCCTAAATGATCTCAGTAAGATATTACAGCTTGTTGCTGATATTTTATGACCTATATGGAGTAAAACATGTTTCAAAACTACAATATCAACTGTTGCAAAGCTGTGTCATCCACACTCACAAGTATAAAACTACTTTTTTAAAGTAATTTCTTATTTCAAGCATGAAAAAAATATGATGCCGAGCGCATATCATTATGTCAAGATAATGGCACTAGCATTTACTTCATTTATGAATATTTTTCAACAGATTGAGGAAAAAGGTCTCATTTGTTTTTATACCAAGAAAAGTGCACTTGTTATTAGTGAGAATATACTTATTTTAAAGGTATTTTTGGGTTCATTGAGGTTAGCTAATTTCACTTGTTTTGGAAAGTCTTGACAAGCCAAATTTTCTTGTTCTATTGGCAGATAATTTTGCTAAGTTCAAATAAAATACCCCTCATTTTTGTATTTTTTGGGGGGAGGGGGGGGGAATTTTGAACCCTGACTTTTTGCAGTGTATCATGATAGTTGGAAAAGGCATGGAAAACCTGTTCTTGTTTAAAACCAGTTGCCAGTGTAATAATTCCTTGGAATCCCTTGCCTAAGTTTTCGAATATTTTCCTTAACGAGTCCTGATGTCACTACACAACGTGCATAGTCACTACACAACGTGCATAGTCACTACACAACGTGTATAGTCACTACACAACATGCATAGTCACTACACAACGTGCATAGTCACTACACAACATGCATAGTCACTACACAACATGCATAGTCACTACACAACATGCATAGTCACTACACAACGTGCATAGTCACTACACAAGGTGCATAGTCACTACACAAGGTGCATAGTCACTACACAACGTGTATAGTCACTACACAACGTGCATAGTCACTACCAGAGGTGGGTAGTAACGCGCTACATTTACTCCGTTACATCTACTTGAGTAACTTTTGGGATAAATTGTACTTCTAAGAGTAGTTTTTATGCAACATACTTTGACTTTTATGCGTTTCACCAATCACATGCAGTCACTGGTGACGTTGGACCAATCAAACAAAACCAGGCGGTCACATGACCGTCACACGTCGAATCCGACCTGAAAAAGTTGAAAAACTTATTGGGGTGTTACCATTTAGTGGTCAATTGTACGGAATATGTACTGTACTGTGCAATCTACTAATAAAAGTTTTAATCAATCAATCAAAAGTGTAAAGGAAAAAATACACTTTTTATTTCAACCGTACTTCCCGTCAAAAGCCTAAAGACTGATCGCACAGTTCCTGTCTTCACAATAAAAGCGCCGCTCCATCGCGCCTGCGCTAACAAAATAAGAGTCTCCGAAAGCCAGCGCAAACAAGCTAGCAAGCTACGGAGTTTGCCGCCAATGTATTTCTTGTAAAGTGTATAAAAACGAATAGGGAAGCTGCACAAATAAGATGCCAAAAAACCAACGACTTTCATGTGGTATTAGACAGAAAAGAGGAACTTTTTTTTCTCCTCCATTTGAAAATGTGGACATTATTAGCACTATACTGTCTGATTCCAATTAATACGAGTCATCAGAATCAGGTAATACACCAACTTATAGTCTTGTCTTCATGAAAGATAGGTATCTATATGTTAAACATGCATGTATATTCATTAAAACACCTTTAACATGTCAACAACAACAGCAAAATAAATACATAAATTATATACTGTATATATATACATATATATATATATATATACATATATATATATATATATATATATATGATATGTGTGTGTATGTATATATGAGGTAGATCACCTCGACTTGGTCATTTATTAAGTAATTGATTCATGTTGAAAAACGTATTGGGGTGTTACCATTTAGTGGTCAATTGTACGGAATATGTACCGTACAATTTACTAATAAAAGTTTCAATCAATCAATCAATCGATGAATGCCTACTGAGCCTATGGTGCTGTTCAGTTATTGTGGCTCAATTTTCCTTAATTTTTTTTATTTTAATGTATTATTATTTAATATACATTATTGTTTTAGTTGCTTAAGAGATATTCCTAGCTATGAATTTGCTGATTGCTATTTTTACGTTTTTGTGCATTAATTGTTGCTGTAATCATTAAACAAACAGGTTACTCATCAGTTACTCAGTACTTAAGTAGTTTTTTCACAACATACTTTTTACTTTTACTCAAGTAAATATTTGGGTGACTACTCCTTACTTTTACTTGAGTAATAAATCTCTAAAGTAACAGTACTCTTACTTGAGTACAATTTCTGGCTACTCTACCCACCTCTGGTCACTACACAACGTGCATAGTCACTACACAACGTGCATAGTCACTACACAACGTGCATAGTCACTACACAACGTGCGTAGTCACTACACAATGTGCATAGTCACTACACAACGTGCATAGTCACTACACAACGTGCATAGTCACTACACAACGTGCATAGTCACTACACAACGTGCATAGTCACTACACAACGTGCATAGTCACTACACAACATGCATAGTCACTACACAACGTGCATAGTCACTACACAACGTGCGTAGTCACTACACAATGTGCATAGTCACTACACAACGTGCATAGTCACTACACAACGCGCGTACACTGCAAACGGTCAGTGTTCAAAAACAAGGGGAAAAAAATACAAAAATGAGGGGTATTTTATTTGAACTAAGCAAAATTATATGCCAATGGAACAAGAAAATTTGGCTTGTCAAGAATTTCCAAAACAAGTAAAATTAGCTAAGCTCAATGAACCCAAAAATACCTTAAATTAAGTATATTGTCACTAATAAGAAGTGCACTTTTCTTGGTAGAAAGAAAGAAACCTTTTTTCCTCAATATGTTGAAAATATTCTTAAATGAAGTAAATGCTAGTGCCATTATCTTGACATAATGATATGTGCTCAGCATTACATTTCTTGAAACCAGCAAACTTATACTAAAAACAAATTTATTGTTCTTAATGGAAAGACAACAAGGCGAGCGCTTGTTACTCTCGGGGACTCTTAGCCGCTCAGGCAAATCATATGGTCTAAAAATGCATTTTTCCATCGACAACATTACATCATCGCGCCAAGTGCGTGCTCTTTCAGTCAATTAGTGGAATATATACAGCCTGGCCCCCGGCCAACTTTTTTTTTTATTGCAATTCTGAAATATTTATCTGAATGTTCATGAACTATTTATGTTCAAAATTGTTAGAAATGTTTAAATATTATCAATCAATGTTTATTTATATAGCCCCAAATCACAAATGTCTCAAAGGACTGCACAAATCATTACGACTACGACATCCTCAGAAGAACCCACAAAAGGGCAAGTAAAACTCACACCCAGTGGGCAGAGAAAATTCACATCCAGTGGGACGCCAGTGACAATGCTGACTATGAGAAACCTTGGAGAGGACCTCAGATGTGGGCAACCCCCCCTCTCTAGGGGACCGAAAGCAATGGATGTCGAGCGGGTCTAACATGATACTGTGAAAGTTCAATCCATAGTGGCTCCAACACAGCCGCGAGAGTTCAGTTCAAGCGGATCTAAGACAGCAGTGAGAGTCCCGTCCACAGGAAACCATCTCAAGCGGATCAGCAGCGTAGAGTCGTCCCCAACCGATACAGGCGAGCGGTCCATCCTGGGTCCCGACGAGCGGTCCATCCTGGGTCTCGACTCTGGACAGCCAGTACTTCATCCATGGTCATTGGACCGGACCCCCTCCACAAGGGAGGGGGGGACATAGGAGAAAGAAAAGAAGCGGCAGATCAACTGGTCTAAAAAGGAGGTCTATTTAAAGGCTAGAGTATACAGATGAGTTTTAAGGTGAGACTTAAATGCTTCTACTGAGGTAGCATCTCGAACTGTTACCGGGAGGGCATTCCAGAGTACTGGAGCCCGAACGGAAAACGCTCTATAGCCCGCAGACTTTTTTTGGGCTCTAGGAATCACTAATAAGCCGGAATCTTTTGAACGCAGATTTCTTGCCGGGACATACGGTACAATACAATCGGCAAGATAGGCTGGAGCTAGACCGTGTAGTATTTTATACGTAAGTAGTAAAACCTTAAAGTCACATCTTAAGTGCACAGGAAGCCAGTGCAGGTGGGCCAGTACAAGCGTAATATGATCAAACTTTCTTGTTCTTGTCAAAAGTCTAGCAGCCGCATTTTGTACCAACTGTAATCTTTTAATGCTAGACATGGGGAGACCCGAAAATAATACGTTACAGTAATCGAGACGAGACGTAACAAACACATGGATAAGGATCTCGGCGTCTTTAGTGGACAAAATGGAGCGAATTTTAGCGATATTACGGAGATGAAAGAAGGCCGTTTTAGTAACGCTTTTAATGTGTGACTCAAAGGAGAGAGTTGGGTCGAAGATAATACCCAGATTTTTTACAGAGTCACCTTGTTTTATTATTTGGTTGTCAAATGTTAACGTTGTATTATTAAATAGAGGTCGGTGTCTAGCAGGACCGATAATCAGCATTTCCGTTTTTTTGGCATTAAGTTGCAAAAAGTTAGCGGACATCCATTATTTAATTTCATCAAGACACGCTTCCAACTGACCACAGTCCGGCGTGTTGGTCAGCTTTAGGGGCATGTAGAGTTGGGTGTCATCAGCATAACAGTGAAAGCTAATACCTTGGCCCTGTACTCTTCAGCATCTACAGCGGCAGCATGTAGATGCTGAAGAGTACAGGGCCAAGGACCGAACCCTGGGGAACTCCACACGTTACCTTAACATAGTCCGAGGTCACACTGTTATGGGAGACGCACTGCATCCTATCAGTAAGATAAGAGTTAAACCATGACAGGGCTGAGTCTGACATACCAATTCGTGTTTTGATACGCTCTAATAAAATATTATGATATGATATAACCGTTGTTGCTTCACGGCGGCAGAGGGGTTAGTGCGTCTGCCTCACAATACGAAGGTCCTGCAGTCCTGGGTTCAAATCCAGGCTCGGGATCTTTCTGTGTGGAGTTTGCATGTTCTCCCCGTGAATGCGTGGGTTCCCTCCGGGTACTCCGGCTTCCTCCCACTTCCAAAGACATGCACCTGGGGATAGGTTGATTGGCAACACTAAATTGGCCCTAGTGTGTGAATGTGAGTGTGAATGTTGTCTGTCTATCTGTGTTGGCCCTGCGATGAAGTGGCGACTTGTCCAGGGTGTACCCCGCCTTCCGCCCGATTGTAGCTGAGATAGGCGCCAGCGCCCCCCGCGACCCCGAACGGGAATAAGCGGCAGAAAATGGATGGATAATTGTTGTTTACTGTACTGTGCCAACTGTACTACTATATGAGTACATATTTTCTATTGTTCATTGAAAATAAAACAGCAAAGTCCATTTGGCTGTCATCAGTTTTAATTATGAGACTCAATTTAGATTTTTTTTTCCCATGCTTGAAATAAGAAATTATTACTTAAAAAAAGTAGTTTTATACTTGTGAATGTTGATGACACAGCTTTGCAACAGTTGATATTCTAGTTTCAAGCATGTTTTACTCAATATAGGTCATCAAATCTCAGCAACAAGCTGTAATATCTTACTGAGATCATTTAGGACCAAAACACTTAAAACAAGTAAAACACTAACTTAATATCTGCTTATTGAGAGCAATTATTAATTATTGTCTTGTTATATTCTTATTTTACTGTTATATTTTTATTCCCATTGTTGCTTTTTATTTCTTATTCTTATTGTAATATTTCTCTATTTTGTTTCCATTTAATCCACCATTATTTACTTTTTACTTTAATTTAAATTGATCTCAACTCTGTACACTGCAGCTGGAATTTTAATTTTCCTGAAGGAACTCTCCTGAAGGAATCAATAAAGTACTATCTATCCATCTATTATCTGATCAGACATAAAATAGGCAAATATCACCCTTATTTGAGATATTTAATCTTACTTAGATTTCAGTTTTTGCAGTGTAGTCACAACACCACGAGCGTACACTGCAAAAACTGAAATGTAAGTAAGATTTACTGTTGAAAACCGCATTTATAAGATAGCTGGCAGATTGTTTATGCTCCATCTATGAAAATATTCGATTTATAATTAAGGATTACTACTTTGCTGGAATACATTTATCGTGGTCATGTTTGGAACCAATTAACAGCGATATACTTGCGTCTACTGTGGAATAATTTCCCTTGTGGATCATTAAAGTTTGTCTAAGTCAGACCTGGGCAAATTAAGGGCCGTGAGCCTTAATTTGCCCAGGTCGGAGGGTTCCTGGTTCGATCCCCACCATATACCGAGCTTGTCACGTCCGATGTGTCCTTGAGCAAGACCACTTCACCCTTGCTCCTGATGGGTCCTGGTTAGGTTCATCAGTGTGTGAATGAGTGAATGTGGAAATAGTGTCAAAGTACCTTGAAGGTAGAAAAGCGCTATACAAGTATGAGCCATTTACCATTTATCTCTGCTGACTGGTGAATTTCATTTTTGTTATGTGTAACGTTGGAAATCAAACAGTGTTTTTTGGCTTTTGACACAAATAGGAATACGGCTTTGTTTTTCAATTAACATTCTTGGTATTTCTAGATATTCTTCAAATGAACCAAGTAACCTCTGCTCCACATGATTTTTTGGACTACGTTTAATCAATGTTGCTTTCTGACGATGATTTGACCATTTAATGTTGGCCATTTCCCAACCAAAATTCTACAACACAAACACAACGTTGAAACAACATACTTTTTGACAAAGTTTCTTCAATGTCAGGTTGAAAGGTTGATTCGACCATTGAACTTTGGTCATTAAAACAACATGCTTCTTGACAACGTTTAATCAATGTTGGGTTGTGACTTTGATTTGACCATTCAATTAAGTCCTGACGTCGGGCAACTCAAACATAACGATGAAAAAAACATGCTTTTTGACGACTTATAATCATTGTTGGTTTATGATGGTGATTTGACCATTGAATTCTGGTCATTTCCCAACTAAAATTCTACAACAAAAATATGACGTTGAAACAACATGCTTCTTGACAACGTTTAATCAGTGTTGGTTTGTGACTTTTTTCATTTGACCATTGAATTTTGGTCATTTCCCAACCAAAATTCTACAACACAAATACAATGTTGAAACAACATACATTTTGACAAAGTTTCTTCAATGTTGAAAGGTTAATTTGACCATTGAATTTTGATCATTTCCCAACCAAAATTCTACAACGGAAACAAAATTGAAACAAAATACTTTTTGACAACGTTTAATCAATGTTGGGTTGTGACTTTGATTTGACCATTGAATTTTGGTCATTTCCCAACCAAAATTCTACAACACAAACACAACGTTGAAACAACATACTTTTTGACAAAGTTTATTCAATGTCAGGTTGAAAGGTTGATTTGACCATTGAATTTTGGTCATTAAAACAACATTCTTCTTGACAACGTTTAATCAATGTTGGGTTGTGACTTTGATTTGACCATTGAATTAGGTCCTGACGTCGGGCAACTCAAACATAACGATGAAAAAAACATGTTTTTTGACGACTTATAATCATTGTTGGTTTATGATGGTGATTTGACCATTGAATTCTGGTCATTTCCCAACTAAAATTCTACAACAAAAATATGACGTTGAAACAACATGCTTCTTGACAATGTTTAATCAATGTTGGTTTGTGACTTTTTTAATTTGATCATTGAATTTTGGTCATTTCCCAACCAAAATTCTACAACACAAATACAACGTTGAAACAACATACATTTTGACAAAGTTTCTTCAATGTTGAAAGGTTGATTTGACCATTGAATTTTGATCATTTCCCAAGCAAAATTCTACAACGGAAACAAAATTGAAACAAAATACTTTCTGACAACGTCTAATCAATGTTGGGTTGTGACTTTGATTTGACCATTGAATTTTGGTCATTTCCCAACCAAAATTTTACATCACCAATACAACGTTGAAACAACATACTTTTTGACCACATTTATTCAATGTAAGGTTGAATAGACCATTGAATTTTGGTCATTTCCCAACCAAAAGTCTACAACACAAACACAACGTTGAAACAACATACTTTTTGACAACGTTTAATCAATGTTGGGTTGTGATTTTGATTTGACCATTCAATTAGGTCCTGACGTCGGGCAACTCAAACATAACGATGAAAAAAACATGCTTTTTGACGACTTATAATCATTGTTGGTTTATGATGGTGATTTGACCATTGAATTCTGGTCATTTCCCAACTAAAATTCTACAACAAAAATATGACGTTGAAACAACATGCTTCTTGACAACGTTTAATCAATGTTGGTTTGTGACTTTTTTAATTTGACCATTGAATTTTGGTCATTTCCCAACCAAAATTCTACAACACAAATACAACGTTGAAACAACCTACTTTTTGACAAAGTTTCTTCAATGTTGAAAGGTTGATTTGACCTTTGAATTTTGATCATTTCCCAACCAAAATTCTACAACGGAATAAAAATTGAAACAAAATACTTTTTGACAACGTTTAATCAATGTTGGATTGTGGTTTTGATTTGACCATTGAATTTTGGTCATTTCCCAACCAAAATTCTACAACACAAACACAACGTTGAAACAACATACTTTTTGACAAAGTTTCTTCAATGTCAGGTTGAAAGGTTGATTTGACCATTGAATTTTGGTCATTAAAACAACATGCTTCTTGACAACGTTTAATCAATGTTGGGTTGCGACTTTGATTTGACCATTGAATTAGGTCCTGACGTCGGGCAACTCAAACATAACGATGAAAAAAACATGCTTTTTGACGACTTATAATCATTGTTGGTTTATGATGGTGATTTGACCATTGAATTCTGGTCATTTCCCAACTAAAATTCTACAACAAAAATATGACGTTGAAACAACATGCTTCTTGACAACGTTTAATCAATGTTGGTTTGTGACTTTTTTAATTTGACCATTGAATTTTGGTCATTTCCCAACCAAAATTCAACAACAAAAATATGACGTTGAAACAACATGCTTCTTGACAACGTTTAATCAATGTTGGTTTGTGACTTTTTTGATTTGACCATTGAATTTTGGTCATTTCCCAACCAAAATTCTACAACACAAATACAACGTTGAAACAACATACATTTTGACAAGGTTTCTTCAATGTTGAAAGGTAGATTTGACCATTGAATTTTGATCATTTCCCAACCAAAATTCTACAACGGAAACAAAATTGAAACAAAATACTTTTTGACAACGTTTAATCAATGTTGGGTTGTGACTTTGATTTGACCATTGAATTTTGGTCATTTCCCAACCAAAATTCTACAACACAAACACAACGTTGAAACAACATACTTTTTGACAAAGTTTATTCAATGTCAGGTTGAAAGGTTTATTTGACCATTGAATTTTGGTCATTAAAACAACATTCTTCTTGACAACGTTTAATCAATGTTGGGTTGCGACTTTGATTTGACCATTCAATTAAGTCCTGACGTCGGGCAACTCAAACATAACGATGAAAAAAACATGCTTTTTGACGACTTATAATCATTGTTGGTTTATGATGGTGATTTGACCATTGAATTCTGGTCATTTCCCAACTAAAATTCTACAACAAAAATATGACGTTGAAACAACATGCTTCTTGACAACGTTTAATCAATGTTGGTTTGTGACTTTTTTAATTTGACCATTGAATTTTGGTCATTTCCCAACCAAAATTCAACAACAAAAATATGACGTTGAAACAACATGCTTCTTGACAACGTTTAATCAATGTTGGTTTGTGACTTTTTTAATTTGACCATTGAATTTTGGTCATTTCCCAACCAAAATTCAACAACAAAAATATGACGTTGAAACAACATGCTTCTTGACAACGTTTAATCAATGTTGGTTTGTGACTTTTTTAATTCGACCATTGAACTTTGGTCATTAAAACAACATGCTTCTTGACAACGTTTAATCAATGTTGGGTTGTGACTTTGATTTGACCATTCAATTAAGTCCTGACGTCGGGCAACTCAAACATAACGATGAAAAAAACATGCTTTTTGACGACTTATAATCATTGTTGGTTTATGATGGTGATTTGACCATTGAATTCTGGTCATTTCCCAACTAAAATTCTACAACAAAAATATGACGTTGAAACAACATGCTTCTTGACAACGTTTAATCAATGTTGGTTTGTGACTTTTTTAATTTGACCATTGAATTTTGGTCATTTCCCAACCAAAATTCTACAACACAAATACAACGATGAAACAACATACATTTTGACAAAGTTTCTTCAATGTTGAAAGGTAGATTTGACCATTGAATTTTGATAATTTCCCAACCAAAATTCTACAACGGGAACAAAATTGAAACAAAATACTTTTTGACAACGTTTAATCAATGTTGGGTTGTGACTTTGATTTGACCATTGAATTTTGGTCATTTCACAACCAAAATTCTACAACACAAACACAACGTTGAAACAACATACTTTTTGACAAAGTTTCTTCAATGTCAGGTTGAAAGGTTGATTTGACCATTGAATTTTGGTCATTAAAACAACATTCTTCTTGACAACGTTTAATCAATGTTGGGTTGTAACTTTGATTTGACCATTCAATTAGGTCCTGACGTCGGGCAACTCAAACATAACGATGAAAAAAACATGCTTTTTGACGACTTATAATCATTGTTGGTTTATGATGGTGATTTGACCATTGAATTCTGGTCATTTCCCAACTAAAATTCTACAACAAAAATATGACGTTGAAACAACATGCTTCTTGACAACGTTTAATCAATGTTGGTTTGTGACTTTTTTAATTTGACCATTGAATTTTGGTCATTTCCCAACCAAAATTCTACAACACAAATACAACGTTGAAACAACATACATTTTGACAAAGTTTCTTCAATGTTGAAAGGTTGATTTGACCATTGAATTTTGATCATTTCCCAACCAAAATTCTACAACGGAAACAAAATTGAAACAAAATACTTTTTGACAACGTTTAATCAATGTTGGGTTGTGACTTTGATTTGACCATTGAATTTTGGTCATTTCCCAACCAAAATTCTACAACACAAACACAACGTTGAAACAACATACTTTTTGACAAAGTTTCTTCAATGTCAGGTTGAAAGGTTGATTCGACCATTGAATTTTGGTCATTAAAACAACATGCTTCTTGACAACGTTTAATCAATGTTGGGTTGTGACTTTGATTTGACCATTGAATTAGGTCCTGACGTCGGGCAACTCAAACATAACGATGAAAAAAACATGCTTTTTGACGACTTATAATCATTGTTGGTTTATGATGGTGATTTGACCATTGAATTCTGGTCATTTCCCAACTAAAATTCTACAACAAACATATGACGTTGAAACAACATGCTTCTTGACAACGTTTAATCAATGTTGGTTTGTGACTTTTTTAATTTGACCATTGAATTTTGGTCATTTCCCAACCAAAATTCAACAACAAAAATATGACGTTGAAACAACATGCTTCTTGACAACGTTTAATCAATGTTGGTTTGTGACTTTTTTAATTTGACCATTGAATTTTGGTCATTTCACAACCAAAATTCTACAACACAAATACAACGTTGAAACAACATACATTTTGACAAAGTTTCTTCAATGTTGAAAGGTAGATTTGACCATTGAATTTTGATCATTTCCCAACCAAAATTCTACAACGGGAACAAAATTGAAACAAAATACTTTTTGACAACGTTTAATCAATGTTGGGTTGTGACTTTGATTTGACCATTGAATTTTGGTCATTTCCCAACCAAAATTCTACAACACAAACACAACGTTGAAACAACATACTTTTTGACAAAGTTTCTTCAATGTCAGGTTGAAAGGTTGATTTGACCATTGAATGTTAGTCATTAAAACAACATTCTTCTTGACAACGTTTAATCAATGTTGGGTTGTGACTTTGATTTGACCATTGAATTAGGTCCTGACGTCGGGCAACTCAAACATAACGATGAAAAAAACATGCTTTTTGACGACTTATAATCATTGTTGGTTTATGATGGTGATTTGACCATTGAATTCTGGTCATTTCCCAACTAAAATTCTACAACACAAATACAACGTTGAAACAACATGCTTTTTGACAAAGTTTCTTCAATGTTGAAAGGTTGATTTGACCATTGAATTTTGATCATTTCCCAACCAAAATTCTACAACGGAAACAAAATTGAAACGAAATACTTTTTGAGAACGTTTAATCAATGTTGGGTTGTGACTTTGATTTGACCATTGAATTTTGGTCATTTCCCAACCAAAATTTTACATCACCAATACAACGTTGAAACAACATACTTTTTGACCACATTTATTCAATGTAAGGTTGAATAGACCATTGAATTTTGGTCATTTCCCAACCAAAAGTCTACAACACAAACACAACGTTGAAACAACATACTTTTTGACAACGTTTAATCAATGTTGGGTTGTGACTTTGATTTGACCATTGAATTTTGGTCATTTCCAAACCAAAATTTTACAACAAAAATACAACGATGAAACAACATACTTTTTGACAAAGTTTCTTCAATGTTGAAAGGTTGATTTTAATGTTTTAGTTTTTTTTCATGTTTTTTTGTTTGTTTGTTTTCCACCCTTTTTGTCAAACAAAACTATATTTTTTTTATGGCAAACACACAAAATTTGCAAAATCTATCAAAAATATTTTTCAAAGTGGAATATTTGATGTGACGTAATCGGGGTTGAGGTGGGGTGGGGGGGTGGGGGATAGCGGGGGTGTGTTCTGTTGCGTTCCAGAAGAGTTAGTGCTGCAAGGGGTTCTGGATATTTGTTCTGTTGTGTTTATGTTGTGTTACGGTGCGGATGTTCTCCCGAAATGTGTTTGTCATTCTTGTTTGGTGTGGGTTCACAGTGTGGCGCATATTTATAACAGTGTTAAAGTTGTTTTTATCACAACCCTCAGTGTAACCTGTATGGCTTTTGATCAAATATGCCTTAATTGACAGTCTACTCTCAACTATCTCGCTATCTCTGTCTTTGCCCCTCTCTCACGAATGTTGCTGCGTGCGCACACCTGCACTATTGTTTTGTTTTTAACCCCACTTAATCCTGTACGTACATTGAAAATACACGCAACCTTGACACAAAACATTTGAGGCATTTAAGAAACCCCGCCTGGAAACCCCGGACAGTCCCGAAAAAGAGGACAAGTTCTGGGGAAAAGTGGACGTATGGTCCGTCTATTAAACCCCCTGACAAGCAGCTCAGTGGTCTTGTGGTTTGAGTAGGTTGGGAGTTCAAACCCCGGCCGAGTCATACCAAAGACTACAAAAAATGGGACCCATTGCCTCCCTGCTTGGCACTCAGCATCAAGGTTTGGAATTGGGGGTTGGATCACCAAATGATTCCCGAGCACGGCAATTTTTTCTCATTTTAGTGAACAACTGTTAAAGGGGGGGCTCGCATGAAACAGATTGTATTTGGGGTTTGGATCACACGTTTTTCTGGCAATTCCAAAACTGGTTTGTTAATGCTCCTTTTTTGTTTTCTAGATTCTGTGCCTGGTGCCAACTCCGCTTTGTGTGACCAACCAACACTCAGCCTGCCCGCTGCATGTAAGAATCCTTGTAACCTCAGATCATTATAATTCTTTCCACCAGGCTGTTTTGTGTTCTTTGAAACATCCATCCATCCATTTTCTACCACTTGTCCCTTTTGGGGTTTGCGTGGGGTCCCTGGAGCCTATCTCAGCTGCATTCGGGCGGTAGGGGGGGTACACCCTGGACAAGTCGCCACCTTGGAACAGTTGGTGGTAATATTTAATGTACAGTAGGGAAAGGATTCCTGGGTGGAACTCGCGTGAGAGATAGGGGGATGGAAGATAATCATCTTGCAATGCGGTTAGCAGAAAATGATGGAAAGCGCCACTCTACATAGCAACTGACGCTGTGGTCAAAGTTGCAATTCCCGCAATAAAACATTTTAAACTATTCAAAACCCTACTGCCATCTGGTGGCTAATGCGGATAGTCCATCCCACAATTTGTCACGTTTCACGTGTCACGTAAACACTGACAATAGGGGCTATTTCAATCACCTTCATGCTGTATCATATACATATATGGTTCACTAAGATGATGATGTATATTTATGTACTAACTATTAACATTGTGATTATTGTTTTTCACTGCTGGCAATTGTTAAACATTTTTATTCTTTATACCATCCCAGTTTTACAAAGCCCGTTTCCATATGAGTTGGAAAATTGTGTTAGATGTAAATATAAACGGAATACAATGATTTGCAAATCCTTTTCAACCCATATTCAGTTGAATATGCTACAAACACAACATATTTGATGTTCAAACTGATAAACTTTTTTTTTTTTTTGCAAATAATCATTAACTTTAGAATTTGATGCCAGCAACACGTGACAAAGAAGTTGGGAAAGGTGGCAATAAATACTGATATAGTTGAGGAATGCTCATCAAACACTTATTTGGAACATCCCACAGGTGTGCAGGCTAATTGGGAACAGGTGGGTGCCATGATTGGGTATAAAAACAGCTTCCCAAAAAATGCTCAGTCTTTTACAAGAAAGGATGGGGCGAGGTACACCCCTTTGTCCACAACTGCGTGAGCAAATAGTCAAACAGTTTAAGAACAACGTTTCTCAAAGTGAAATTGCAAGAATTTTAGGGATTTCAACATCTACGGTCCATAATAATATCATCAAAAGGTTCAGAGAATCTGGAGAAATCACTCCACGTAAGCGGCATGGCCGGAAACCAACATTGAATGACCGTGACCTTCGATCCCTCAGATGGCACTGTATCCAAAACCGACATCAGTCTCTAAAGGATATCACCACATGGGCTCAGGAACACTTTAGAAAACCACTTTCAATAAATACAGTTTGTCGCTACATCTGTAAGTTCAAGTTTGATTGATTAAAGCTCTACCATGCAAAGCAAAAGCCATTTATCAACAACATCCAGAAAGGCCGCCGGCTTCTTTGGGCCCGAGATCATCTAAAATGGACTGATGCAAAGTGGAAAAGTGTTCTATGGTCTGAAGAGTCCACATTTCAAATTGTTTTTGGAAATATTCGACATTGTGTCATCCGGACTAAAGGGGAAGCGAACCATCCAGACTGTTTTTGACGTAAAGTTGAAAAGCCACCATCTGTGATGGTATGGGGGTGCATTAGTGCCCAAGGCATGGGTAACTTACACATCTGTGAAGGCACCATTAATGCTGAAAGGTACATACAGGTTTTGGAACAACATATGCTGCCATCCAAGCGCCGTCCTTTTCATGGACGCCCCTACTTATTTCAGCAAGACAATGCCAAGCCACATTCAGCACGTGTTACAACAGCGTGGCTTCTTAGAAAAAGAGTGCGGGTACTTTCCTGGTCTGCCTGCAGTCCAGACGTGTCTCCCATGGAAAATGTGTGGCGCATTATGAAGCGTAAAATACGACAGCGGAGACCCCGGACTGTTGAAGGACTGAAGCTCTACATAAAACAAGAATGGGAAATAATTCCATTTTCAAAGCTTCAACAATTAGTTTCCTCAGTTCCCAAACGTTTATTGAGTGTTGTTAAAAGAAAAGGTGAAAAGGCCTAGGGACGGCGTGGCGCAGTGGGGATAGTGGCCGTGCGCAACCCGAGCGTCCCTGGTTCAATTCCCACCCAGTACCAACCTCGTCACGTCCGTTGTGTCCTGAGCAAGACACTTCACCCTTGCTCCTGATGGGTGCTGGTTGGCGCCTTGCATGGCAGCTCCCTCCATCAGTGTGTGAATGTGTGTGTGAATGGGTAAATATGGAAGTAGTGTCAAAGCGCTTTGAGTACCTTGAAGGTAGAAAAGTGCTATACAAGTACAACCCATTTATCATTTATTTATTTTTTTATGATGTAACACAGTGGTGAACATGCCCTTTCCCAACTACTTTGTCACGTGTTGCAGCCATGAAATTCTAAGTTAATTATTTGCAAAAAAAAAAAAAAAAAGTTTATGAGTTTGAACATGAAATATGTCTTTGTAGTGCATTCAATTGAATATAGGTTGAAAGGGATTTGCAAATCATTGTATTCTGTTTTTATTTACCTCGAACACAATTTCCCAACTCAGAAGGAAACGGGTTTGTAGATGAATATTAAATAAATAAGTAGAGTATTCGTCTCTCTTGGCGCTTAAAAACAACCCCACATTTAAAAATATGTTGATGAATACACTTTTGGAGACTATCCATCCGTTCATGCATTTTCTACCACTTTATTCCCTTTGGGGTCGCGGGGGTGCTGGTGCCTATCTCAGCTACAATTGGGCGAAAGGTGGGGTACACCCTGGACTAGTCGCCACCTCATCGCAGCTTTTGGAGACTAAACACTGAAATTGGTGGGCACGTATGTTCCGTGCTATCGCCATCCTCTGGCTTAGCGTAGGAAATACAAAGCATCTTTTTGTCATTTTCTGTAACATGTATTGATGGGCAACACTAAATTGGCCCGAGTGTGTGAATGTGAGTGTGAATGTTGTCTTTAAGCGGTATAAAATGGATGGATGTATTTCTCCATTTCAATACTACTGTGCTTTCTTTTGAATCCCAACAGATTACTGGCTGATAATACAGAACGGCATCTTGGCACCAACAGTCCTGGTAATTATCCTGGTCATGATCTTTTTTGCTTTGAAGATAAAGCTAAGCAAGAGACGCAGAGGTACAATTTCTCATTCTTTTTCTCATGGATCAAACATGATTAATTTATTTGAAGTGTTTTTGGGGAGAGGATTTAATAGAAGTCGTATCCACAAGTGATAAAAAACACTACAACCACTTTATCTTTTAATGTAAATGTATTTTTACAATGGATGTGCAGGCATAACGTATTTTATATATTTCTGTTTCACCTTTTTCCGCAGCTAAGGAACACCAGGAATTGATGTATGTTAATGTTTCAAGGGCAACAAATGCATCTCAAGAAAGGGGAAGAGCACCAACAAGTTAGCTTTTCAGAGCCTCTAAAAGGAATGTGGACTCTATGGAACTTTAGATGTTAAATTAATAGTCAGCGTTGTTTATTTACCCTTTAGTTCAACCTCAACAAGAGTAAAAATATATGTATATTTTTTGTGCAGCTGATTATACATGTCAATGAACAACATCTGAGCTTTAGATTGTATTTTTTTTTATTTAACTTTGGAAAATATAAAAGAGCATCTTAGGGTTAATGTTGACTTCTATACTGTAAAATGTTGTATTTGTTGTTTTTTTTCACTTTGGGAAATTTAAAATTGCAACATAGGGTTTTTCTTTACTTTTTTATTTGTTTTTCTTTAACTTTGGGGAATTTACAAGTGCATCATAGGGTTAAATTTGACTTCTATACTGTAAAATGTTATAAGTGTTTTGTTTTTTTACTTTGGGAAATTTAGAATTGCATCATAGTTTTTTTTTGTTATATTCTGTAAACATTTTTATTTGTTTTTATTTAAATTTCGGGAAATTTTAAAGTGCATCATAGTGTTAAATTTGACTTGTATACTGTAAAATGTTTTACTGGTTTTTATTTAACATAAGGAATTTTTAAAGTGCAGCACAGGGTTACTTTTGACTTGTATACTGTAAAATGTTTTATTTGTTTTTATTTAAGTTTGGGAAATGTAAAAGTGCATCATAGGGTTAATTTGGGCTTGTATACTGTCAAAAAGTTTGTTTTTATTTAACTTTGGGGCATTTATAAGTGCATTATAGGTTAAATTTTACTTTTATACTGTAAAATATGTTGTTTTTATTTAACTTTGGGAAATTTTAAAATGTATCATAGGGTAAAATTTGACTTGTATACTGCAAAAAAACAATTATTTGTTTTTAATTTAACTTCGGGAAATTTAAAAGTGCATCATAGGGTTATATTTTAATTTATTCTGTAAAATGTTTTGTTTTTATTTAACTTTGGGAAACATTAGTGCATCATAGGGTTAATTTGGGCTTTTATACTGTCAAAGTTTGTTTTTATTTAACTTGGGGGCATTTAAAAGTGCATTATAGGTTAAATTTTACTTTTATACTGTAAAATATGTAGTTTTTAACTTTGGGAAATTTTAAAATGTATCATAGGGTAAAATTTGACTTGTATACTGCAAAAAAACAATTATTTGTTTTTATTTAACTTTGGGAAATTTAAAAGTGCATCATACGGTTATATTTTAATTTTATTCTTTAAAATGTTTTGTTTTTATTTAATTTTGGGAAACGTATTAGTGCATCATAGGGTTAATTTGGGCTTTTATACTGTCAAAAAGTTTGTTTTTATTTAACTTTGGGGCATTTATAAGTGCATTATAGGTTAAATTTTACTTTTATACTGTAAAATATGTTGGTTTTATTTAACTTCGGGGAATTTTAAAATGTATCATAGGGTAAAATTTGACTTGTATACTGCAAAAAAACAATTATTTGTTTTTATTTAACTTTGGGAAATTTAAAAGTGCATCATACGGTTATATTTTAATTTTATTCTTTAAAATGTTTTGTTTTTATTTAATTTTGGGAAACGTATTAGTGCATCATAGGGTTAATTTGGGCTTGTATACTGTCAAAAAGTTTGTTTTTATTTAACTTTGGGGCATTTATAAGTGCATTATAGGTTAAATTTTACTTTTATACTGTAAAATATGTTGTTTTTATTTAACTTTGGGAAATTTTAAAATGTATCATAGGGTAAAATTTGACTTGTATACTGCAAAAAAACAATTATTTGTTTTTAATTTAACTTCGGGAAATTTAACAGTGCATCATAGGGTTATATTTTAATTAATTCTGTAAAATGTTTTGTTTTTATTTAATTTGGGGAAACGTATTAGTGCATCATAGGGTTAATTTGGGCTTTTATACTGTCAGTTTGTTTTTATTTAACTTTGGGGCATTTAAAAGTGCATTATAGGTTAAATTTTAATTTTATACTGTAAAATATGTTATTGTTTTTTACTTTGGGAATTTTTAAAATGTATCATAGGGTAAAATTTGACTTGTATACTGCAAAAAAACTATTTGTTTTTATTTAACTTTGGGAAATGTAAAAGTGCATCATAGGGTTATATTTTAATTTTATTCTGTAAAATGTTTTACTTGTTTTTATTTAACTTTGGGAAACGTATTAATGCATCATAGGGTTAATTTGGGCTTTTATACTGTCAAAGTTTGTTTTTATTTAACTTTGGGGTATTCAAAAGTGCATCATAGGGTTAAATTTGACTTTTATTCTGTAAAATGTGTCGTTTTATTTCACTTTGGGAATCTCAATGTTGACCTATATACTGTAAAATGTTTTAAGTGTTTTGTTTTTTTACTTTGGGAAATTTAAAATTGCATCATAGGTTGTTTTTTTTTTAAAACTTTTTTATTTGCTTTTATTTAACTTTGGGGAATTTAGAAGTGCACCACATGGTTAATTTTGACTTCTTAACTGTAAAATGTTTTCTTTAACTTTGGGAAATTTAAAAGTGCATCATAGGTTAAATTTTACTTTTATACTGCAAAATGTTGTATTTGTTTTTATTTAACTTTGGGAATCTCAAAAGTGTATCATGGGATAATGTTCTATACTGTGAAATGTTTTTAGTGTTTCGTTTTTTTACTTCGGGAAATTCAAAATTGAATCAGTTTTTTTTTTTTTTTTAACTTTTTTATTTGTTTTTTTAACTTTGGGAAATTTACAAGTGCATCACATGGTTAATTTTGTCTTCTTCACTGTAAAATGTTTTATTTTTTAATTTAACTTGTGCATCATAGGGTTAAATTGTACTTCTATTCTGTCAAATGTTACAAATGTTGTATTTGTTTTTATTCAACTTTGGCAAATGTATTAGTGCATCATAGGGTTAGTTTGGGCTTGTATACTGTCAAAAGTTTGTTTTTATTTAACTTTAGGCCATTTAAAAGTGCATTATAGGTTAAATTTGACTTTTATACAGTAAAATGTGTTGTTTTTATTTAGCTTTGGGAAACTAAAAGTGCATCATAGGGTACATTTTGACTTGTATACTGCAAAAAAAATAAAAATAATATTTGTTTTTATTTAACTTTGGGAAATTTAAAAGTGCATCACATGGTTAAATTTTAGTTCTATTCTGTCAAATGTTGTATTTGTTTTTATTTAACTTTGGGAAATGTATTAGTGCATCATAGGGTTAATTTGGGCTTGTATACTGTCAAAAAGTTTGTTTTTATTTAACTTTGGGGTACTTCAAAGTGCATCATCAGGTTAAATTTGACTTTTATTCTGTAAAATGTGTTGTTTTCATTTAACTTTGGTAAATTTAGAAGTGCATCATAGTTGTTTTTTTTACTTGTATACTGTAAACATTTTTATTTATTTATTTTAATTTGGGAAATTTAAAAGTGCATCATAGGGTTAAATTTGACTTCTGTACTGTAAAATTTTTTATTTGTTTTTATTTAACTTTAGGAAATGTAAAAGTACACCATAAGGTTAAATTTGACTTGTATACTGTAGAATGTTTTACTTGTTTTTATTTAAGTTTGGGAAATGTAAAAGTGCATCATAATGTTAATTTTGGCTCGCATATTTTTTTAAAAATATTTGTTTTTATTTAACTTTGGTGAATTTAAAAGTGCATCACAGGGTAAAATTTTAGTTCTATTCTGTCAAATGTTTTATTTGTTTTTATTTAACTTTGGGAAATGTATTAGTGCATCGTAGGGTTAATTTGGGCTTGTATACTGCCAAAAAGTTTGTTTTTATTTAACTTTGGGGTACTTCAAAGTGCATCATCAGGTTAAATTTGACTTTTATTCTGTAAAATGTGTTGTTTTGATTTAACATTGGTAAATTTAAAAGTGCATCATAGTTGTTTTTTTTACTTGTATACTGTAAACATTTTTATTTATTTATTTTAATTTGGGAAATTTAAAAGTGCATCATTGGGTTAAATTTGACTTCTATACTGTAAAATGTTTTATTTGTTTTTATTTAACTTTAGGAAATGTAAAAGTACACCATAAGGTTCAATTTGACTTGTATACTGTAGAATGTTTTACTTGTTTTTATTTAAGTTTGGGAAATGTAAAAGTGCATCATAATGTTAATTTGGGCTCGCATACTTTAAAAAAAATATTTGTTTTTATTTAACTTTGGTGAATTTAAAAGTGCATCATAAGGTTAAATTTTACTTCTATTCTGTCAAATGTTTTATTTGTTTTTATTTAACTTTGGGAAATGTATTAGTGCATCGTAGGGTTAATTTGGGCTTGTATACTGTCAAAAAGTTTGGTTTTATTTAACTTTGGGGTACTTCAAAGTGCATCATCAGGTTAAATTTGACTTTTATTCTGTAAAATGTGTTGTTTTTATTTAACCTTGGTAAATTTAAAAGTGCATCATAGTTGTTTTTTTTTTACTTGTATACTGTAAACATGTTTATTTTTATTTTTTTATTTGGGAAATTTAAAAGTGCATCATAGGGTTAAATTTGACTTCTATACTGTAAAATGTTTGGTTTGTTTTCATTTAAGTTTGGGAAATGTAAAAGTGCATCATAATGTTAATTTGGGCTTGCATACTTTAAAAAAAATATTTGTTTTTATTTAACTTTGGGAAATTTAAAAGTGCATCTTAGGGTTACTTTTGACTTGTATACTGCAAAATGTTTTATTTTTTTTAATTTAAGTTTGGGAAATGTAAAAGATTGGGACTTATTTGATTTTGGGAAATTAAAACGTTTATAATGGGTTAATTTTGACTTCTATACTGTAAAAATCTCCGTGGTGGACTCTCCTATTTCTGGGGCAGAGGTCGCTGAGGTAGTTAAAAATCTCCTCGGCGGAAAGTCCCCGGGGGTAGATGAGATCCGCCCGGAGTTCCTTAAGGCTCTGGATGCTGTGGGGCTGTCTTGGTTGACAAGACTCTGCAGCATCGTGTGGACATCGGGGGCGGTGCCTCTGGATTGGCAGACCGGGCTGGTGGTTCCTCTCTTTAAGAAGGGGGACTGGAGGGTGTGTTCCAACTATCGTGGGATCACACTCCTCAGCCTTACCGGTAAGGTTTATTCAGGTGTACTGGAGAGGAGGTTACGCCGGACAGTCGAACCTCGGATTCAGGAGGAACAGTGTGGTTTTCGTCCTGGTCGTGGAACTGTGGACCAGCTCTAAACTCTCGGCAGGGTCCTTGAGGGTGCATGGGAGTTTGCCCAACCAGTCTACATGTGCTTTGTGGACTTGGAGAAGGCATTCGACCGTGTCCCTCGGGAAGTCCTGTGGGGAGTGCTCAGAGAGTATGTGGTATCGGACTGTCTGATTCTGGCAGTCCGCTCCCTGTACGATCAGTGCCAGAGCTTGGTCCGCATTGCCGGCACTAAGTCGGACCCGTTTCCAGTGAGGGTAGTACTCCGCCAAGGCTGTCTTTTGTCACCGATTCTGTTCATAACTTTTATGGACATAATTTCTAGGCACAGTCAAGGCGTTGAGGGGTTCCGGTTTGGTGGCCACGGGATTAGGTCTCTGCTTTTTGCAGATGATGTGGTCCTGATGGCTTCATCTGGCCAGGATCTTCAGCTCTCACTGGGTCGGTTCGCAGCCGAGTGTGAAGCGACTGGGATGAGAATCAGCACCTCCAAGTCCGAGTCCATGGTTCTCGCCCGGAAAAGGGTGGAGTGCCATCTCCGGGTTGGGGGGAGACCCGGCCCCAAGTGGAGGAGATCAAGTACCTCGGAGTCTTGTTCACGGGTGAGGGAAGAGTGGATGGATCGTGAGGTCGACAGGCGGATTGGTGCGGCGTCTTCAGTAATCTGGACGCTGTATCGATCCGTTGTGGTGAAGAAGGAGCTGAGCCGGAAGGCAAAGCTCTCTATTTACCGGTCGATCTACGTTCCCATCCTCACCTATGGTCATGAGCTTTGGGTCATGACCGAAAGGATAAGATCACGGGTACGAGAGGACGAAATGAGTTTCCTCCGCCGTGTGGTGGGGCTCTCCTTTAAAGATAGGGTGAGAAGATCTGCCATCCGGGAGGAGCTCAGACTAAAGCCGCTGCTCCTCCACATCGAGAGGAGCCAGATGAGGTGGTTCGGGCATCTGGTCAGGATGCCACCCGAAACACCTCCTGTTTCGGGCCCGTCCAACCAGTAGGAGGCCACGGGTAAGACCCAGGACACGTTGGGAAGACTATGTCTCCCGGCTGGCCTGGGAACGCCTCGGGATTCCCCGTGAAGAGCTGGACAAAGTGGCTGGGGAGAGGAGCGTCTGGGTTTCCCTGCTTAGGCTGCTTCCCCCGCGACCTGACCTCAGATAAGCGGAAGAAGATGGATGGATGGATGGATTTATGTGTGCAATTGCAGCAGAAGTCCACAGGAGGGCGCACGTTCCCTCTTCATAAGTCTGGTTCCCTCACAACTTTGTGCAATAATTGCTATCAGAAGAGGAAAAGAAAAATGATTACTATGACTGGTATAAACCCAGAATAATACATTTGAATTATTTCATGAAAGATGTTGAAACATGGAAAAGAGAAATTGCACAATCAAAAGTTGGACCATATCAAATGTATCTCACAAATCAAAGTCTGCCACTGGATCAAAAGCCTCCAGATGTTCCTCAGTATCCTCACAATTAAAAAGGCCAAAGCGGACCAGGCTGCTGCAATGGCTCGAGCTGCTGCACTAAAGGAAAAACACAGCTTGCCACTAGAGCAGGGGCGTCAAACGTACGGCCCGCGGACAGGTTTTATCCGGCCTGTGGGATGAGTTTGCTAAGTATACAAATTAACCTGAAATTTTTGAATGAAAGAAACAGCTCTTCTGCATGTGTCAACTGGATCTTGCAACAGCAATTCTTTGTATCTCTGTAGATCAGGGGCCGGCAACCCGCGGCTCCGGAGCCGCATGCGGCTCTTGGATCAGCTGCATACTTGCCGACCTGCCCATTTTTCCGGGAGGTTTTCCCGATTTCAGTGCCTCTCCCAGAAATCTCCCCAGGATAACATTCTCATATTTTCACCCCGACAACAATATTGAGGGCGTGCCGTGATGGTAATGCCTTAACGTCCTCTCGGCCATGTCGTCGCGTCCGCTTTAAGACTATGCTTTCTGAGTGCCGGCCGGCCACATCTAGTGTGCGGCTGCTGACTCAACGCGCTTGGGACTGCAAGGCATACTTGTTCAACAGCCATTCAGGTTACACTGAGGGTTGTGATATAAACAACTTTAACACTCTTACTAATATCAATCAATCAATCAATGTTTATTTATATAACCCTAAATCACTAGTGTCGCAAAGGGCTGCACAAACCACTACGACATGCTCGATAGACCCGCATAAGGGCAAGGAAAAACTCACACCCAGTGGGACGTCGGTGACAATGATGACTATGAGAAACTTGGAGAAAACCGCATATGTGGGCAACCCCCCCCCCCCCCCTCTAGGGGACCGAAAGCAATGGATGTCGAGCGGGTCTAACATAATACTGTGAAAGTTTAATCCATAGTGGATCCAACACAGCTGCGAGAGTCCAGTCCAAAGCCGATCCAACACAGCAGCGAGAGTTCCGTCCACAGCGGAGCCAGCAGGAAACCATCCCAAGCGGAGGCGGATCAGCAGCGCAGACAGGTCCCCAACCGATAAACTGGCGAGTGGTCTATCCTGGGTCCCAGCTCTGGACGAGCCAGTACTTCATCAATGGCCATCGGACCGGACCGAGGAGAAAAAGAAAAGAAACGGCAGATCAATTGGTCTAAAAAGGGAGTCTATTTAAAGGCTAGAGTATACAAATGAGTTTTAAGGTGGGGCTGTAGGGGAGGATTGTGATCAGTGCACTGTTGGAATGAAGGACAGCGACCCCGTCTGACTCAGACGGGGGCGTGGCATGTGCTGGCTGAGAGACACAGCTGTCAGATGATTAGTCGTGCAGGTGGTACGTGTTAGAGTAATCATCTGTTGTCCTTAACAGTGAGCGGCCGGGCGCAAGGAGTTTGATTGAGACCGGGGGGACGGAAGCAGAGACTGGTGAACAGAAAGCAGAGCGACTGAAAAGTCGATGCATTGTGGATGTGTGAGCAATCGGAAGAATAAATCTCCTGTCAAACCCGAACGACTGGCTTCCAGTGTGACTGTGTGAGTAGGAAAGCTTACAGAGACTTAAATGCTTCTGCTGAGGTAGCATCTCGAACTGTTACCAGGAGGGCATTCCAGAGTACTGGAGCCCGAACGGAAAACGCTCTATAGCCCGCAGACTTTTTTTGGGGCTTTGGGAATCACTAATAAGCCGGAGTCCTTTGAAGGCAGATTTCTTGCCGGGACATATGGTACAATACAATCGGCAAGATAGGCTGGAGCTAGACCGTGTAGTATTTTATACGTAAGTAGTAAAACCTTAAAGTCACATCTTAAGTGCACAGGAAGCCAGTGCAGGTGAGCCAGTACAGGCGTAATGTGATCAAACTTTCTTGTTCTTGTCAAAAGTCTAGCAGCCGCATTTTCTACCAACTGTAATCTTTTAATGCTAGACATGGGGAGACCCGAAAATAATACGTTACAGTAATCGAGGCGAGACGTAACAAACGCATGGATAATGATCTCAGCGTCTTTAGTGGACAAAATGGAGCAAATTTTAGCGATATTACGGAGATGAAAGAAGGCCGTTTTAGCAACGCTTTTAATGTGTGGCTCAAAGGAGAGAGTTGGGTCGAAGATAATACCCAGATTCTGTACAGAGTCGCCTTGTTTAATTGTTTGGTTGTCAAATGTTAAAGTTGTATTATTAAATAGAGGTCTGTGTCTAGCAGGACCGATAATCAGCATTTCCGTTTTTTTGGCGTTGAGTTGCAAAAGGTTAGCAGACATCCATTGTTTAATTTCATTAAGACACGCCTCCAGCTGACTACAATCCGAAGTGTTGGTTAGCTTTAGGGGCATGTAGAGTTGGGTGTCATCAGCATCGCAGTGAAAGCTAACACCGTGTTTGCGTATGATGTCACCTAGTGGCCTTAGGACCAAACCCTGGGGAACTCCACACGTTACCTTAACGTAGTCCGAGGTCACATTGTTATGAGAGACGCACTGCATCCTGTCAGTAAGATAAGAGTTAAACCAAGACAGGGCTAATTCTGACATACCAATTTGTGTTTTGATACACTCTAATAAAATATTATGATTGACGGTATCGAAAGCAGCGCTAAGATCGAGGAGCAGCAATATAGATGACGCATCAGAATCCATCGTTAGCAATAGATAATTAGTCATTTTTGCGAGGGCTGTCTCCGTAGAGTGATTTGCCCTAAAACCGGATTGAAAGGTTTCACATAGATTGTTAGACACTAAGTGTTCATTTAGCTGCTCTCCAACTATTTTTTGGAGGATTTTTCAAAATAAAGGGAAGGTCGGTCGTTTACCATGAGGTCAGGATCGAGGTTAGGTCTTTTAAGGAGAGAATGAAGAACCGCTTTTTTGAATGTTAGGGGAACAGTGCCAGAGGAAAGTGATAAGTTTATAATATTTAGCACTGATGGACCTAATAATACAAAGAGCATATGCGCCACACTGTGAAACCACACCAAACAAGAATGACAAACACATTTTGGTAGAACATCTGCACTGTAACACGACAAAAACACAACAGAACAAATACCCAGAATCACATGCATCCCTAACTCTTCCGGGCTACATTATACACCCCAACTACCAAGCCCCACCCCTCCGTGCGTCGGTTCAGGTGGGCGGGTTTGGGGGGGCGGGTGTGGTGGTAGCAGGGGTGTATAATGTAGACCGGAGAGTTAGGAATGCATGGGATTCTGGGTATTTGTTCTGTTGTGTTTATGTTGTGTTACAGTGCTGATGTTCTTCCGAAATGTGTTTGTCATTCTTGTTTGGTATCGTTTCACAGAGTGGCGCATATTAGTAAGAGTGCTAAAGTTGTTTATACGGGCACCCTCAGTGTAACCTGTATGGCTGTTGAGCAAGTATGCCTTGCAGTCGCTTGTGTGTGTCTGCAGAAGCCACATACAACATGTGAATGGGCTGGTAAGCTGTTTGTTACGGTTGTAGAGGGCGCTAAATGCATTGTCATCATAGCACGCCGTTATTATTGTTGTTTGGGTGAAAACCAGCAGACAGTCGAGAGAATGGTTGCTCTGTAACTCATAGTCTCCTGGAAAAATTGAGATGGTTGGCAAATGAGATGTTGTCAAGCGGCATTTAAATAAAACTCGTGGTCTGCACTAATATTAAATTTTCATATTAAGGTGCGGGCCGCGTGTCTGAGACCCCTGGTTAATACATAGCACAAAGCAAAAAAAAACTTTGTACAAACCCCGTTTCCATATGAGTTGGGAAATTGTGTTAGATGTAAATATAAACAAAATACAATGATTTGCAAATCATTTTCAACCCATATTCAGTTGAATATGCTACAAAGACAACATATTTGATGTTCAAACTCATAAACATTTTTTTGTTGTTGCAAATAATCATTAACTTTAGAATTTGATGCCAGCAACACGTGACAAAGAAGTTGGGAACGGTGGCAATAAATACTGATAAAGTTAAGGAATGCTCATCAAACACTTATTTGGAACATCCCACAGGTGTGCAGGCTAATTGGGAACAGGTGGGTGCCATGATTGGGTATAAAAACAGCTTCCCAAAAAATGCTCAGTCTTTCACAAGAAAGGATGGGGTGAGGTACACCCCTTTGTCCACAACTGCGCGAGCAAATAGTCAAACAGTTTAAGAACAACGTTTCTCAAAGTGCAATTGCAAGAAATTTTGGGATTTTAACATCTACGGTCCATAATATCATCAAAAGTTTCAGAGAATTTGGAGAAATCACTCCACGTAAGCGGCATGGCCGGAAACCAGCATTGAATGACCGTGACCTTCCATCCCTCAGACGGCACTGTATCTAAAACCGACTTCAATCTCTAAAGGATATCACCACATGGGCTCAGGAACACTTCAGAAAACCACTGTCTCTAAATACAGTTGGTCGCTACATCTGTAAGTGCAAGTTAAATCTCTACTATGCAAAGCGAAAGCCATTTATCAACAACATCCAGAAACGCCGCCGGCTTCTCTGGGCCCGAGATCATCTAAGATGGACTGATGCTAAGTGGAAAAGTGTTCTGTGGTCTAACGAGTCCACATTTCAAATTGTTTTTGGAAATATTCGACATGGTGTCATCCGAACCAAAGGGGAAGCGAACCATCCAGACTGTTATCGACGCAAAGTGTAAAAGCCAGCATCTGTGATGGTATGGGGGTGCATCAGTGCCAAAGGCATGGGTAACTTACACATCTGTGAAGGCACCATTAATGATGAAAGGTACATACAGGTTTTGGAACAACATATGCTGCCATCTAAGCGCCGTCTTTTTCATGGACGCCCCTGCTTATTTCAGCAAGACAATGCCAAGCCACATTCAGCACGTGTTACAACAGCGTGGCTTAGTAGTAAAAGAGTGCGGGTACTTTCCTGGCCCGCTTGCAGTCCAGCCCTGTCTCCCGTGGAAAATTTGTGGCGCATTATGAAGCGTAAAATACGACAGCGGAGACTCCGGACTGTTGAACGACTGAAGCTCTACATGAAACAAGAATGGGAAAGAATTCCACTTTCAAAGCTTAAACAATTAGTTTCCTCAGTTCCCAAACGATAATTGAGTGTTGTTAAAAGAAAAGGTGATGTAACACAGTGGTGAACATGCCCTTTCCCAACTACTTTGCCACGTGTTGAAGCCATGAAATTCAAAGTTAATTATTATTTGCAAAAAAAAAAACGTTTATGAGTTTGAACATCAAATATGTTGTCTTTGTAGCATATTCAACTGAATATGGTTTGAAAAGGATTTGCAAATTATTGTATTCCGTTTATATTTACATCCAACACAATTTCCCAACTCATATGGAAATGGGGTTTATATATGCAGCTTCTACACACATACAAGTGAATGCAAGGCATACTTGGTCAACAGCCATACAGGTCACACTGAGGGTGGTCGTATAAACAACTTTAACACTGTTACAAATATGCGCCACACTGTGAGCCCACACCAAACAAGAATGACAAACACATTTCGGGAGAACATCTGCACCGTAACACAACACTAATTAATATATTTAATATAACATTGATGTTTTTTCATTTGTTTTTTGAAAGTATATTTTGCACTACAAAGTTATATAAGCATTGCTTGTTCCATTTTCAGTGATAAAGCAAATCAGTGTAGCAAACTGAGCAATAATTAACATTTTATTTATGCACTTTCTCTTGCTACTTCAAGGCTTGAATGTTTGATTCATTCATTATTGTTATTTTATTTTCAAATGTATTATTAGCCAGTGGAAAAAGTTTATTTTGACATTTACGTCAGAAGGCTGCAAATTGAAAAGAGGCATTCAATTTTTATTTAAATTTTATGTGATATGCCATTGATATTTTTTATTATTATTATTTGAAACTGGATTTTGCATGTCACTATAAAGTTATATAAGCATTGCGTGTTCAATATTCAATGCGAAACTTGTTTGGGTCCCTATTAAAAGGTTAATTTGTTCAACCTTGGCCCACGGTTTTGTTCACTTTTATATTTTGGCCCAGTCTGTATTTGAGTTTGACACCCCTGATTTAGACAAACTAACATCAAATTACTAAGTCAAAATATTGACTTACTAATAATGACATACTTAGTATCACCTTACCACCTTAACTAACACATTTTCTGGGGGAAACACTGTGCATAGATGCACTTTAGACACATCAATGACGAATAAATGTATTTGCATCTCGAAACTCGGTGACACTAGGCCAGGCAGCCTCTTAACCCTGACTTCGACAATTGATATATTGTTATTTACAGATAAAAATACATAAAGAAATGGTCAACATAGGGGGAGAGAGAGAGCACATAGGCTATACAAAGTTGTATCCCTTCACAATGTACCAAAACACACGTGACTATATCCTTTCATTAAAAATGTATTTTAATTTTGGTTTGTGTAAAAAAATATATGCTGCAGTTGGGTGTTAATATTTACAAGCAAAATTAAATAATAATAATAATAATGGTTGTACTTGTATAGCGCCTTTCTAAGGAACCCAAAGCGCTTTGACACTACTTCCACATTCACACACACATTCACCCCTTCACACACACAATCACACACACATTCACAATATTCACCCATTCACACACACATTCACACACTGATGGCGGGAGCTGCCATGCAAGGCGCTAACCAGCACCCATCAGGAGCAAGGGTGAAGTGTCTTGCTCAAGGACACAACAGACATGACTCGGATGATAGAAGGTGGGGATTGAACCAGGAACCCTCAGGTTGCTGGCACGGCCACTCTCCCAACTCACTCACTCTCTCACCTCCGCAGCATTTTGTTGCGTTGCGACCTCTACCGGCAACTTGTTCAAACTGCAACTGAATTCTTCTTCCAGCATTCATCAAAATATGGTTGCTTCTGAAAATATTAAAAGGGAATATATTATATATTCATATATGATATATAATATATTATTCACATGTAAACTCACCTCCAAAATAAAGAATGTTTTTTTAACGCACTTACAATTATCGGTGTTACACACGGGACCGTCGTTCTTTGTCTTCCGACTAGAAACACATTTCTACTCTACTTCCGGATATCTATAAACACAAAGGTTTCAAAGTTATACACGGTCCGTCGTTATTTTTCTTCCGATTAGAAACACATTTTTACTTTACTTCCGGATATCTACAAACACAAAGGTTTTGTCACGCCAAATTTCTTCCCTCTACAAAATACTCCCCCCCCCATTTACTTCCGGGGTCATGATTAATACGGATGTTTTGTTAACGCTTTATAATAAAAATATAACGCTGTATTATAAAAATACAGACGTTTTGTTAACGCTAAATTATAAAAAAATTAAAAAATGAAAAAAACAATTTACAAACACAAGCTATGGGACGACGTAAGAGGAAACGTGAGGAAACGAGACCCCAGAAGTAAATGTGTCATCCCATCGCTTGTGTTTGTAAATTGTTTTTTGAATTTTATTTTTTATAATATAGCGTTAACAAAACGTCTGTATTTTTATAATATAGTGTTATATTTTTATAATATAGCGTTAACAAAATGTCTGTATTAATCATGACCCCGGAAGTAAATGTGTCATCCCATCGCTTTTGTTTGTAAATTCCATCCATCATCCATCCATCATCTTCCGCTTATCCGAGGTCGGGTCGCGGGGGCAACAGCCTAAGCAGGGAAACCCAGACTTCCCTCTCCCCAGCCACTTCGTCTAGCTCTTCCCGGGGGATCCTGAGGCGTTCCCAGGCCAGCCGGGAGACATAGTCTTCCCAACGTGTCCTGGGTCTTCCCCGTGGCCTCCTACCGGTTGGACGTGCCCTAAACACCTCCCTAGGGAGGCGTTCGGGTGGCATCCTGACCAGATGCCCGAACCACCTCATCTGGCTCCTCTCGATGTGAAGGAGCAGCAGCTTTACTTTGAGTCCCTCCCGGATGGCAGAGCTTCTCACCCTATCTCTAAGGGAGAGCCCCGCCACACGGCGGAGGAAACTCATTTCGGCCGCTTGTACCCGTGATCTTATCCTTTCGGTCATGACCCAAAGCTCATGACCATAGGTGAGGATGGGAACGTAGATCGACCGGTAAATTGAGAGCTTTGCCTTCCGGCTCAGCTCCTTCTTCACCACAACGGATCGGTACAACGTCCGCATTACTGAAGACGCCGCACCGATCCGCCTGTCGATCTCACGATCCACTCTTCCCTCACTCGTGAACAAGACTCCTAGGTACTTGAACTCCTCCACTTGGGGCAGGGTCTCCTCCCCAACCCGGAAATGGCACTCCACCCTTTTCCGGGAGAGAACCATGGACTCGGACTTGGAGGTGCTGATTCTCATTCCGGTCGCTTCACACTCGGCTGCGAACCGATCCAGCGAGACCTGAAGATCCCGGTCAGATGAAGCCATCAGGACCACATCATCTGCAAAAAGCAGAGACCTAATCCCGCGGTTACCAAACCGGAACCCCTCAACGCCTTGACTGCGCCTAGAAATTCTGTCCATAAAAGTTATGAACAGAATCGGTGACAAAGGACAGCCTTGGCGGAGTCCAACCCTCACTGGAAATGTGTTCGACTTACTGCCGGCAATGCGGACCAAGCTCTGGCACTGATCGTACAGGGAACGGACCGCCACAATAAGACAGTCCGATACCCCATACTCTCTGAGCACTCCCCACAGGACTTCCCGAGGGACACGGTCGAATGCCTTCTCCAAGTCCACAAAGCACATGTAGACTGGTTGGGCAAACTCCCATGCACCCTCAAGAACCCTGCCGAGAGTATAGAGCTGGTCCACAGTTCCACGACCAGGACGAAAACCACACTGTTCCTCCTGAATCCGAGGTTCGACTATCCGACGTAGCCTCCTCTCCAGTACACCTGAATAAACCTTACCGGGAAGGCTGAGGAGTGTGATCCCACGATAGTTGGAACACACCCTCCGGTCCCCCTTCTTAAATAGAGGAACCACCACCCCGGTCTGCCAATCCAGAGGTACCGCCCCCGATGTCCACGCGATGCTGCAAAGTCTTGTCAACCAAGACAGCCCCACAGCATCCAGAGCCTTAAGGAACTCCGAGCGGATCTCGTCCACCCCTGGGGCCTTGCCACCGAGGAGCTTTTTAACTACCTCAGCGACCTCAGCCCCAGAAATAGGAGAGTCCACCACAGATACCCCAGGCACTGCTTCCTCATAGGAAGACGTGTGGGTGGGATTGAGGAGGTCTTCGAAGTATTCCTTCCACCTATCCACAACATCCGCAGTCGAGGTCAGCAGAACACCATCCGCACCATACACGGTGTTGATAGTGCACTGCTTCCCCTTCCTGAGGCGGCGGACGGTGGTCCAGAACCGCTTCGAAGCCGTCCGGAAGTCGTTTTCCATGGCTTCCCCGAACTCCTCCCATGTACGAGTTTTTGCCTCCGCGACCGCAGAAGCTGCACACCGCTTGGCCTGTCGGTACCTGTCCACTGCCTCCGGAGTCCTATGAGCCAAAAGGACCCGATAGGACTCCTTCTTCAGCTTGACGGCATCCCTCACCGCTGGTGTCCACCAAGGGGTTCTGGGATTACCGCCACGACAGGCACCAACTACCTTGCGGCCACAGCTCCGATCTGCCGCCTCGACAATAGAGGTGCGGAACATGGTCCACTCGGACTCAATGTCCAGCACCTCCCTCGTGACATGTTCAAAGTTCTTCCGGAGGTGGGAATTGAAACTTTGTCTGACAGGAGACTCTGCCAGACGTTCCCAGCAGACCCTCACAATGCGTTTGGGCCTCCCAGGTCTGTCCGGCATCCTCCCCCACCATCGCAGCCAACTCACCACCAGGTGGTGATCGGTAGAAAGCTCCGCCCCTCTCTTCACCCGAGTGTCCAGAACATGAGGCCGCAAATCCGATGACACAACTACAAAGTCGATCATGGAACTGCGGCCTAGAGTGTCCTGGTGTCAGGACACCCAGTGTTTGTAAATTGTTTTTTAAATTTTATTTTTTATAATATAGCGTTAACAAAACGTCTGTATTTTTATAATATAGTGTTATATTTTTCTAATACAGCGTTAACAAAATGTCTGTATTAATCATGACCCCGGAAGTAAATGGGGGGGGAAGGTTTTTGTAGGGGAGAAGAAATTTGGCGTGACAGTTTCAATGTTACGAAATTTATAAATAAACCCTTTAAAAAAAAATAATAATAATAATAATACAAAAAAAAAAAAAATAAGATAAAAAATAACAACGTTTCAATGTTACACACGGTCCGTCGTTCTTTGTCTTCCGACTAGAAAATCAAATTTCTACTCTACTTCCAGATATCTACAAACACAAATGTTTCAACGCCGACAGTTAGTTCGCACTTGTGGAGTATTTATTTTAGATTGAATGTACGCGGTAATTTTAGATTGAATGTACGCGGTAATTTTAGATTGAATGGACGCGGTACCTTGCCTCCGTGTGCCGAAGTGCCGTGCACAGGAATTGAGGTAAGTTACAGCCTAACCAGAGGCTAAGTTGTTAGCATGTTAGCTTGGCTAGCGTGTTATGTATGTTGTAAGCACATTACACAATATCAATGGGCGCAATTTGCAAACCTGGGGATAGGTTGATTGGCAACACTAAATTGGCCCTAGTGTGTGAATGTGAGTGTGAATGTTGTCTGTCTGTCTGTGTTGGCCCTGCGATGAGGGGGCGACTTGTCCAGGATGTACCCCGCCTTCCGCCCGATTGTAGCTGAGATAGGCGCCAGCGCCCCCCGCGACCCCGGAAGCGAATAAGCGGTAGAAAATGGATGGATGGATGGACTATACAGTGTACATCCACGACAGAGCTACTGACTAAAGTACTACCACAACTTGGTTTACTATTTAAAAAATATAATAATAATGTAGGGTTACCTGGAACTTGAAATAGGCCACCCGGCCTGAATCCACACTTCCCTCGCCAAACACCTTCGTTTCCCAACCCTCAGGCTTGGATAAATAGGCCTTGATGCCATCCACGCAGTGTTGGGAGACTCTTTTGCTGTTAAATCGCGTCCAATTTTGCAAAGTGCGCGAGATTGGTGAAATGCTTACAACGTGTACATCAATCATTTACATAGCCCTAAATCACTAGTGTCTCAAAGGGCTGCACAAACCACTACGACATCCTCGGTAGGCCCACATAAGGGCAAAGAAAACTCACACCCAGTGGGACGTCGGTGAGTTAGGGTTACATCACCTTTTTAAACATGTTATGTACATCACCCTTTTAAACATGTTATGTACATCACTGGTCCCCAACCTTTTTAAACATGTTATGTTATGGATTGAACTTTCACAGTATCATGTTAGACCCGCTCGACATCCATTGCTTTCCTCCTCTCCAAGGTTCTCATACTCATCATTGTCACCGACGTCCCACTGGGTGTGAATTTTTCCTTGCCCTTATGTGGGCCTACCGAGGATGTCGTAATGGTTTGTGCAGCCCTTTGAGACACTAGTGATTTAGGGCTATATAAGTAAAAATTGATTGATTGATGTACATCACTGGTCCCCAACCTTTTTAAACATGTTATGTACATTACTGGTCCCCAACCTTTTTAAACATGTTATGTACATCACTGGTCCCCAACCTTTTTAAACATGTTATGTACATTACTGGTCCCCAACCTTTTTAAACATGTTATGTACATCACTGGTCCCCAACCTTTTTAAACATGTTATGTACAAGAACAAATATTATATGAGCTAACGTTGTTGGTCAAAATCCAAATAAATACTTAAATATCTGCTTAATTTATGGTTTTGAAAGAAATTATCCATCAAATTGTACACTATAAAAATGACCAATAAATTTTACTGTAAAATTTAGGGAGTTTTTTACAGCACATATTGTAAGTTGAAAAAAAAAACAAAAACTATTTTTTTCTTTTTTTTAACAGTAAAATTTTGTCAACTGAGCTATCAGTTTGTTTGTTTTTAAATCCACAGTTGATGACTTTTTTGGTGCCACATTTTATTATGGTAAACAACTGGAAGCTGAGTTGCCAAAATGAAATTAAACAGCTGTACTGTATTTCTATTTACATTAATATGTTGTAAAAATAATAATAATACAATAACACCATATGTTTTACAGTAAAACACGAATTGGTATGTCAGACTTAGCCCTGTCTTGGTTTAAATCTTATCTTACTGATAGGATGCAGTGCGTCTCCCATAACAATGTGACCTCGGACTATGTTAAGGTAACGTGTGGAGTTCCCCAGGGTTCGGTCCTTGGCCCTGCACTCTTCAGCATCTACATGCTGCCGCTAGGTGACATCATACGCAAATACGGTATTAGCTTTCACTGTTATGCTGATGACACCCAACTCTACATGCCCCTAAAGCTGACCAACACGCCAGATTGTAGTCAGCTGGAGGCGTGTCTTAATGAAATTAAACAATGGATGTCCGCTAACTTTTTGCAACTCAACGCCAAAAAAACGGAAATGCTGATTATCGGTCCTGCTAGACACCGACCTCTATTTAATAATACAACTCTAACATTTGACAACCAAACAATTAAACAAGGCGACTCGGTAAAGAATCTGGGTGTTATCTTCGACCCAACTCTCTCCTTTGAGTCACACATTAAAAGCGTTACTAAAACGGCTTTCTTTCATCTCCGTAATATCGCTAAAATTCGCTCCATTCTGTCCACTAAAGACGCTGAGATCATTATAGGAAGGGGTCCGGTCCGATCCGGTGGCCATGTACTGCTCGCCTGTGTATCGGCTGGGGACATCTCTGCGCTGCTGATCCGCCTCCGCTTGGGATGTTTTCCTGCTGGCTCCGCTGTGAACGGGACTCTCGCTGCTGTGTTGGATCCGCTTTGGACTGGACTCTCGCGACTGTGTTGGATCCATTATGGATTGAACTTTCACAGTATCATGTTAGACCCGCTCGACATCCATTGCTTTCCTCCTCTCCAAGGTTCTCACAGTCATCATTGTCACCGACGTCCCACTGGGTGTGAGTTTTCCTTGCCCTTATGTGGGCCTACCGAGGATGTCGTAGTGGTTTGTGCAGCCCTTTGAGACATTAGTGATTTAGGGTTATATAAGTAAACATTGACTGATTGATTGATTGATAAAAGTCTGGCAGTTTTTTCCTGTAAAAACAGTGGTCAAATCCATAGATTTGTTTTACTCTTTATTTCTGTTGGCAAATTCATGAATTATTTACTGTTATAGGCGGCCCTCTATTGGCAGCCATGACTGTGGTGTGGCCCTTAATGAAAAAAAGTTTGACACCCCTGGTCTTGTGGGACGGACAGCCATCATCCATCATCTTCCGCTTATCCGGGTCGGGTCGCGGGGGCAACAGCCTAAGCAGGGAAACCCAGACTTCCCTCTCCCCAGCCACTTCGTCTAGCTCTTCCCGGGGGATCCCGAGGCGTTCCCAGGCCAGCCGGGAGACATAGTCTTCCCAACGTGTCCTGGGTCTTCCCCGTGGCCTCCTACCGGTTGGACGTGCCCTAAACACCTCCCTAGGGAGGCGTTCGGGTGGCATCCTGACCAGATGCCAGAACCACCTCATCTGGCTCCTCTCGATGTGAAGGAGCAGCGGCTTTACTTTGAGTTCCTCCCGGATGACAGAGCTTCTCACCCTATCTCTAAGGGAGAGCCCCGCCACACGGCGGAGGAAACTCATTTCGGCCGCTTGTACCCGTGATCTTATCCTTTCGGTCATGACCCAAAGCTCATGACCATAGGTGAGGATGGGAACGTAGATCGACCGGTAAATTGAGAGCTTTGCCTTCCGGCTCAGCTCCTTCTTCACCACAACGGATCGGTACAGCGTCTGCATTACTGAAGACGCCGCACCGATCCGCCTGTCGATCTCACGATCCACTCTTCCCCCACTCATGAACAAGACTCCTAGGTATTTGAACTCCTCCACTTGGGGCAGGGTCTCCTCCCCAACCTGGAGATGGCATTCCACCCTTTTCCGGGCGAGAACCATGGACTCTGACTTGGAGGTGCTGATTCTCATTCCGGTCGCTTCACACTCGGCTGCGAACCGATCCAGACGGACAGGCCAAAGTTAATTCGGAAAAAATGCAAGTCCTTTATAAATATTTAATGTTTCTCTCCGGCCCAGGTAGCAAATGCTTCACGTACCGGTGACTGCTGATGTACATCATGTATGTATGTATGTATGTATGTATGTATCATGCCCTAATGTTAATGCCATTTTCTGTCTGCCGATACACAGACAACAACTTCTGTCCCGAACCTTCCTGGACCGAGGCTTTGGTTTAGTCAAAGAGCCGACTGGGACTGTTCTTCTGCCAATTGTACCCTGGTGTTTACCACAAGTTGATGTGACACCTCCCTCTTTACCACAAGTTGATGTGACACCTCCCTCTTTACCACAAGTTGATGTGACACCTCCAGGCGGTAGCTGTCAACTGGTTTGGTGTCAGGTACTGAGAGCTTCTATAACACACTCAATCAACTTTACACCTTCGTACTAAGGAGAGATGTAATCAATCAATATGATATTATCACGGTATTAAGGACACCGTACAAAATTATTGCGGTATACGTGCGATAAAAAGTGTATATGAAGTGACAGGAATGTTTAGGATAAACACACTCACTGTAATTGGACAGAAACATAATGTTGTAATCATATTTATTACTGCAAACAAGTATTGTAAGTAAAGTGAATTAAATGTGCAAAGAATAGTGCAGGAACCTTCCATGTTCCAATTAATCAAGGTTTATTTATATAGCTCTAAATCCCCAGTGTCTCAAAGGACTGCACAAGCCACAACAAGATCCTCGGCTCAGATCCCACATCAGTGCAAGGAAAAACTCAACCCAATGGGCTACAATGAGAAACCTTGGAGGGACCGCAGGAACGAGTGGAACTAGTTTAATAGTGTGAGAGTCCAGTCCATAGTGGATCTAACATAATAGTGTGAGAGTCCAGTCCATAGTGGATCTAACATAATAGTGTGAGAGTCCAGTCCATAGTGGATCTAACATAATAGTGAGAGTCCAGTCCATAGTTGATCTAACATAATAGTGTGAGAGTCCAGTCCATAGTGGATCTAACATAATAGTGAGAGTCCAGTCCATAGTTGATCTAACATAATAGTGTGAGAGTCCAGTCCATAGTGGATCTAACATAATAGTGAGAGTCCAGTCCATAGTGGATCTAACATAATAGTGTGAGAGTCCAGTCCATAGTGGATCTAACATAATAGTGTGAAAGTCCAGTCCATAGTGGATCTAACATAATAGTGTGAGAGTCCAGTCCATAGTGGATCTAACATAATAGTGTGAGAGTCCAGTCCATAGTGGATCTAACATAATAGTGAGAGTCCAGTCCATAGTTGATCTAACATAATAGTGTGAGAGTCCAGTCCATAGTGGATTTAGTTAATAGTGTGAGAGTCCAGTCCATAGTGGATCTAGTTAATAGTGTGAGAGTCCAGTCCATAGTGGATCTAGTTAATAGTGTGAGAGTTCAGTCCATAGTGGGGCCAGCAGGAGATCATCTTGAGTGAAGACAGGTCAGCAGCGCAGAGACTTCTCCAGCTGATGCACAAATGAGTGGTCCACCCTAGGTCCCGACTTTAAACAGCTAGTGCATCATCTGTGGTCACCTAATCTGTGCCCCCCTCTCCACGAAGGAGAGGGGGGCAGAGCAGAAAAGAGACGGCAGATCAACTGGTTTAAGAGATGGGTCTATTTAAAGGCTTGAGTATACAAATGAGTTTTAAGATGGGACTTAAATGCTTCAAGCAAATGTAAAAAAAAAAAATAGGGTTGAGTGTCTTTAAAGTGACAACGTAAACATTGTTTGATACCCTCACAGGTCACGGCATTATTGTGAAGACTGGCTATCCACTGCTAGTAACTTGTCCTTCCATCTTCCACAGTCTTCTCTGCTGAAAAAGAAGGAGAAAGGCAAGATGAGAGTTAATAAACTAGAAGAAGTCCTCCTTGAGCTGTTGGAATCTCATGGAGAAAGATGGACGGAGGAGCTGAGAATCGATCTGCCTCGCAGCTTCCAGCGACATGGAGACTTGGTCCTGCTAGGGCACAACTGTTTCTTGGCCCCTCCTTGGAAGAAAATAGGTCATGTTTTCAAATGGCAGCACTTTTTTCTTTTAAACAAGGAGCAAGTGGATTATAACCTCGTTTTGTTGTAGACAAGCAGCTGTGGCAGGCTGTAGCCAAAGTTCTGGGGGCAAAACGCCTGGCAAGGATGAGTGGAATATGCAGCGACGGGTACAGGTCTCCCAAAGTGACCATGGTCTTGGGAGAAGACAGCTGGGTTCAACACATGGACAATGGCATCACGTGAGTGGGACTGGAAGTCAAAGTGCTCCAATTAATCACCCTTTCAATTAGCCTGTGACTTTTCCATAGTCATCGGGTGTTTGGTGTACAAAAGCAATTAACCAGCAGGTTAAAAACCTAAATTGCTGTGGTTGTATGCAACTTTTTATGTTTTTTAATTAACGCCAAATTGAAATATTATGGGTTATCTGCATCCAGCAACTTTATCTTTCTCTGCACCAGCTTTAATGGAGCCCTATTTTGCAAAAAATATTTATTTATCTTACCTATTATCTGCTGTTGTGTATTTAGGATCTGCATAAGTCCCGAAAAATTGAAATCAAACCGTGTGGAGAGAGGGTTTCCGCTTGGTGTAACATTAAGCCACACCTAAAAATAAGGTTATTTTTACGTGAAAACAAAGTAAATATACTGTATTGTAGCCTCCAGAAGAATTCACATAAAGTGTGGTGCTATTTGGATTTTTTATTGCCAATCTTATGAAAACAAACGTCTCAATTCCAAAATGTTTTACCTCCCGTGCACACACTTTTGTCTCCGTGCTTCCCCAAAGCCAGAACAACACTTGCTCGTTCTCCGCCAGTCTGCTTTTAGGCATCGATGGTGTGTTTGGGGTCATGGGAAAATAAACCACAGGTACATCAAACATTACCACCAGCAGGTTGTTACGGAAAAGGCCCTTCTCCAACACATGTTCAGGAACTTTTGGTTCCTGTAGAAGTGTGTGGTTTGTGTTTCCACCGCATTTCGCCATTCTGGTAGTTTCTACAAATCAGGCTGATGACGTGTGGAGGAGTGATTTAGTATATTTCACCTACATTGATACCGTGTGAAGAAGCACAGTATTTAGTCACACTTCCTCTAGTCAAAAGTAAGTCATAGAAATAGGAATAAATCATGTATAAAACAATTTGATTTAAAAAACAAGGTGGACCAAATTGTTCATCAAAAGTTAGGCTTTTGTCTGCAGTGTCCAACACTCGGAAATATTGTCCTCTCGGTAGACGATGACTTTATGAGAGTCATGTGACTCCTTTTAGTCCACTTCAGCTGTAAACAATATATCAATGATAAATGTCAGTGTTTATCTCTAAATAACAATATATAAATAATACATTTCAGTGTTTATCTGTAAATAACAATATGTAAATAATAACTGTCAGTGTTTATCTGCAAATAACTATTTATAAATAACAATTGCATGTCTATCTGTAAATAACAATATAAAAATAATAAAAGTCAGTGTTTATCTGTAAATGACAATATATAAAATTATAAATATCAGTGTTTATCTGTAAATAACAATATATAAATAAATAAATGATAAATGGGTTGTACTTGTATAGCGCTTTTCTACCTTCAAAGTACTCAAAGCGCTTTGACACTACTTCCACATTTACCCATTCACAAACACATTCACACACTGATGGAGGGAGCTGCCATGCAAGGCGCCAACCAGCACCCATCAGGAGCAAGGGTGAAGTGTCTTGCTCAGGACACAACGGACGTGACGAGGTTGGTTCTAGGTGGGATTTGAACCAGTGACCCTCGGGTTGCGCACGGCCACTCTCCCACTGCGCCACGCCGTCAGTGTTTATCTGTAAATAACAATATATAAGTAATAAATATCTGTCTATCTGTAAATAGTATATAAATAACACATTTCAGTGTGTATCTGTAAATAACAATATATTCATAATAAATGTCTGTCTATCTTTAAATAATAATATATAAACAATACATTTCAGTGTTTCTTTGTAAATAATTATATATAAATACATGGCAGTGTTTTTCTGTAAATAACAATATATAAAAAATAAATGTCTGTCTATCTGTAAATAATAATATATAAACAATACATTTCAGTGTTTATATGTAAATAATAATATATAAATACATGTCAGTGTGTATCTGTAAATAATAATATATGAATCATAAATGTCTGTCAATCTGTAAATAATATATAAGTCAATCAATCAATCAATGTTTATTTATATAGCCCTAAATCACAAGTGTCTCAAAGAGCTGCACAAGCCACAACGACATCCTCGGTTTAGATCCCACATCAGGGCAAGGAAAAACTCAACAAGTAATACATGTCAGTGTCTATCTGTAAATAACAATATATGAATAACAAATGTCAGTGTTTATATATTAATCATAATATATAAATACTAAATGTCGGTGTTGATCTATAAATAGCTATATATTAATAATAAATGTCGTTTATGTCACGCAGACAACATGATCACGTGGCTTCAGCTTACTAGCATTGTGTTGACTGGACTTGAGGCTAATAACGACACAAATGGATTGTGACGCATGACTTTTACAACATTAATATTTCATGTTATTTACCTTACTTCCACTCGTGTGCTGCCTCCTATATTTCACTTTTATCTAACAAAGTCTTCATACTGTTCCGTAAATATGTTTCAAAGAGTCGTTACACTTCTCGTATCGAAACGAAGTTTGACAAAAATGACAAACCACAATAAAGTGCATATAGTTTAAAGACTCTGGCTGAGTAAAAACACTCGAAGGTACTTCCACTGATCAGCGTTCTTCATCATAAAGATGTCTTTACAAATGTTCCTGCAAGTCGAAAGTTAATTTTGTTCGTCTTTCTCTTCGTCGTCAACTTTGTTGGAATACAAATAAAGAAGTCGTGCTTGCTGAGAAAGGCTGCGGCGATCCCAAAAGGGACAAGCGGTAGAAAATGGAGGGATGGAAGTTGTGCTTGAAAAATACGTTTTAGGAACGCCCTCAACTGTGTTCAACCAATCAGCGTTCAAAAGCGCAGCCCACCCCCTAAAAGCTTCCGGGTAGCTTCCAAAAGTCCCACCTTGCAGGCAGGAACTCTGAAAGGTTCCTGAAGAACTAAATCTACCCGGGCAGTTTTTAGTGAAAACACGGGGGGAACTTAATTTACCTGAGTAAATGGGAAAGTTGAGCCTGATGAATGATACGTATTAGGGAGCCATGTGAATTAGGCCGCCCACAAAAGGGTGCATCCTGGAGAGACTATGCAGAATCTAGAGCATCACAACAAGGAAGGGATTCAAACACAGAAACAAATAATAGGATGCCTTTAAAATGTCCGTTGTGCCACTCCGCAGAACTCTTCAGCGCTGTTAATGCTGGCTGAGCAGTTTTCTTCTTTGTGCTAATACAACATTGCTGCTGTGATGCTTGTCATTAAATGAACATAGAGATCTATATATTTTTCCCAATTCTAATATGTATATAATATCATTTTCAGCATTTACAATAATATATTTAGCTCCGAGGTATAATTTTGACACAACCCTTGTATTAAGTATTTACAGTCAGTTGTTGTTGTTTTTTTTTTTCCTATTGCAGATATGAGTTTGATGTCACCAAATGCATGTTTTCAGCTGGGAATATAACAGAGAAGCTGCGTGTTGCTGGATTCCACTGCAGGGGCGAAACTGTGGTTGATTTATATGCAGGTGAGACATGTCTCCTTCTCTACATAGGACTTGGTAACACAACTGTGTTCTTCTGTCAGGTATAGGATACTTCACACTTCCATATTTGGTACATGCGGGCGCAGCACACGTGCACGCCTGCGAGTGGAACCCGCATGCGGTCCGAGCGCTACGCAGGAATCTTGTGATCAACGGAGTACACGACCGCTGCACAGTTCACCCCGGGGACAATCGACAAGTAATATGTGCTTTTTATGACTTTAATGTACCGAGATCAGTGGTGTGTCTAAACTACGGCCAGTGAGACGTCGGGAGTTTAAGAAAGCATCACACCTCCAAATTCATCTTACATTTCAGGCTGTTTCTGTGGACACTGTGAGACAGTATCAATGACCTTTGAATATTCCTTGAAATTAAGGCACAGCATATACTTATATGACACAATCCTAACAACCTTCCCTAGTCATGGTGCAAAAACAAAATGCAACTAACATAACACACATAGCACAACGTCCAAACATAATAAAACATTTCAAAATTACACCCATTTAAATCCATTAGAGTGGAAGATGGGAAAATGTCAAACACTTTCTCCACACTTATCAATGTGGATTTAGCTTTTTGATATTTCTGATTGACTACAAAACTTAAAGGAGGTTGTCACGGAAACAAGCAAGGTAGGAGTCAAACTTTCAGATACTCTTAATATCAATCAATAAATCAACCTCCCCTCCAGGGGAGACCGGTGCAATGGATTTCGAGTGGAACTAGTTTAATATTGTGAAAGTCCAGTCCATAGTGGATCTAACATAATAGTGTGAGAGTCCAGTCCATAGTGGATCTAACATAATAGTGTGAGAGTCCAGTCCTTGGTGGATCTAACATAATAGTGTGAGAGTCCAGTCCATAGTGGATCTAACATAATAATGTGAGAGTCCAGTCCCTAGTGGATCTAACATAATAGTGTGAGAGTCCAGTCCGTAGTGGATCTAACATAATAGTGTGAGAGTCCAGTCCATAGTGGATCTAACATAATAGTGTGAGAGTCCAGTCCATAGTGGATCTAACATAATAGTGTGAGAGTCCAGTCCATAGTGCATCTAACATAATAGTGTGAGAGTCCAGTCCATAGTGGATCTAACGTAATAGTGTGAGAGTCCAGTCCATAGTGGATCTAAAATAATAGTGTGAGAGTCCAGTCCATAGTGGATCTAACATAATAGTGAGAGTCCAGTCCATAGTGGATCTAACATAATAGTGAGAGTCCAGTCCATAGTGGATCTAACATAATAGTGTGAGAGTCCAGTCCTTAGTGGATCTAACATGATAGTGATAGTCCAGTCCATAGTGGGTCCAGGAGGAGACCATCCCAAGCGTAGACGGGTCAGCAGCGCAAAGATGTTCCCAACCGATGCACAGGCGAGCGGTCCACCCCGGGTCCCCGCTCTGGACAGCCAGCACTTCATCCATGGCCACTGGACCTGTGTCTCCCCCTCCATCATATCAATATAATATGTACACACACACACATACATATATATACATCTATATATATGTATACTGTATATATATACACACACACACAGTTACTTCGCATGCATCTTTTCTACTAAAATAATGAAGTGATATTCTTGTTTGTCAGGTGCAGCTGGGCAGTGTTGCCGACAGGGTCAACCTGGGCCTCATACCCTCCTCCGAAGACGGCTGGCCAGTGGCATGTCACCTTCTGAAGAAAACTACTGGTGGTATTTTACACATTCATCAAAACGTGACTTGGCCTGGAGTAAGAACCGATGAGCGGGGTGGGAAGAGAGAGGCGTGGCAGTCCTGGGCGGCTGACGCTGCAAGCCGCATCGGCTCTCTTTTGAAAGAACTCACTTGTAAACCGTGGACAACAAGCGTCCAACACATTGAGGCCGTGAAGTCGTATGCGCCTCATGTTCACCATGTGGTGCTGGACCTGGAGTGCAGACCTTCTTGACCAGCTTGGATAGAATGCCATTCATGCACCGTATCAGAAAACTCAGACATCCATTGTGCTGGTCTAGGACTTGGGCTGTCATTCTTTGGCCACCAAACCATTCCATTCCGTTGTTAGGGTTCAGAATAGATTATCGATTCAAAATCTGTACCTTTTTAATAACACTGGGTGCCAGTTCTATGATTACCTACACTCCTCCATAAAATTGATAACCTGCTCTGATCCTTTCTTTAATATTTAAAATAAAGTTGGTTTTTATTCCCAAACATTAAATAAAGTCAAATACAAGTAAGGCAACAAGAGAGGTATCCAACACTTGTCTTTTCTGAAGTAAATCTACAGCAGATGTACATAACACAAAAGCAGTGAAGTAGTCAGGTTGTGTAAATGCTAAATAAAAAGAGAAAACAACAAATCCTTTTCAACTTATATTCAATTGAATAGACCGCAAAGACAAGATTTTTCACGTTCACACTGAGAAACTTGTTATATTTTGCAAATATTAGCTCATTTGGAATTTGATCCCTGCAACATGTTTAAAAAAGCTGGCACAAGTGGCAAAAAAGAGTGAGAAAGTTGAGGAATGCTCATTCAAAACTTATTTGGAACATCCCACAGGTGAACAGGCTAATTGGGAACAGGTGGTTGCCATAATTGGCTATAAAAGCAAATGCTCACTCATTCACAAACAAGGACGGGGCGACGGTCACCACTTTGTCAACAAATGCCTGAGCAAATCGTTTAAGAACAACATTTCTCAAGCAGCTATTGCAAGGAATTTAGGGATTTCACCATCTACGCTCCGTAATATCATCAAAAGGTTGAGAGAATGTGGAGAAATCACTGCACGTAAGCCATGATATTACACACCTTCCATCCCTCAGGCGCTACTGCATCAAAAAGCCACATCGGTGTGTAAAGGATATCACCACATGGGCTCAGGAACAACTTAAGTCCAACTTAAGCTGTACATCAAGCAAGAATGGGAAATAATTCCGCTTCATAAATGTGTCTCCTCAGTTCCCAAACCTGCACTGAGTGTTGTTCAAAGGAAAGGCCATGTAACACACTGGTAAAAATGCCTTTTTTGCATTGTGTTACTGCCATTACATTCTAAGTTATGATTATTTGTAAAAAAAAGAGTTTGTCAGTGTGAAGATGAAATATCTTGTCTTTGCAGTCTATTCAATTGAATATAAGTTGAAAAGGATTTGTTGTATTCACTTTTTATTTAGCATTTAGACAAGGTGACAACTTCACTGCTTTTGTACTTTGTAGATCATCTGCATCAACAATATGATTTGTCTGAGTGGCTGGACAGGACAGATTAAAAATGGTATGTTTTTTGTATTTCTTGTCATTTTTTTTGAATAACTCAAGAATCATTACAAATAAGAGTCGCGAATAATCTGAAAATCTTTTTTTTTGACACCCCTATCTACGACCATGCAGTTTAAGTTTATTTAGAGCAGGGGTGCCCACACTTTTTCTGCAGGCGAGCTACTTTTCAATTGACCAACTCGAGGGGATCTACCTCATTTATATATATCATTTATTTATTTATGAAAGAGACATTTTTGTAAACAACTTAAATGTGTTTAATGATAATACAAGCATATGTAACACATATAGATGTCTTTCTTTCATGAAGACAAGAATATAAGTTGGTGTATTATCTGATTCTGATGACTTGCATTGATTGGAATCAGACATTAATGATGATAACGCCCACATTTTCAAATGGAGGAGAAAAAAAGTTGTCCTTTCTGTACAATACCACATGAAAGTGGTTGGTTTTTGGCATCTCATTCATCCAGCTTCCATACACTTTACAAGAAAAACATTGGCGGCAAATTCCGTAGCTTGCTTGATTGACATTCACGGCACCCGAGGGTCTTGTGAGATGACGCTGGCTGCTGCCAGTTCATTATTATGAAAAAATGACAGAGAGGAAGGCGAGAAACACTTTTTATTTCAACAGACTTTCGCGCCGCACCTTCCGTCAAAACTCTAAAGGCCGACTGCGCATTTCCTATCTTCACAATAAAAGCCCTGCTTCATGCTGCCTGCGCTAACAAAATAAGAGTCTCGGAAAGCTGGCGTGCACAAGTGATGTGCACGCCAGCTTTCTGAGGGATCGCTTGTGCACGCCAGTTTTCCGAGACTCTGTATTTAGTTAGCGCAGGCAGCATGAAGCAGGGCTTTTATTGTGAAGATAGGAAATGTGCAGTCGGCCTTTAGAGTTTTGACGGAAGGTACGGCGCGAGAGTCTGTTGAAATAAAAAGTGTTTCTCGCCTTCCTCTCGGTCATATTTTCATAATAATGATCTTGCAGCAGCCAGCGTCATCTCACAAGACCCTCCGGTACCGTGAATGTCATTTAAGTGACGTCTTGGTGAAGATTGATGATCACAAATTTTTAGGTCTATTTTTTTTTAAAAGCCTGGCTGGAGATCGACTGACACACCCCCCGCGGTCAACTGGTAGCTCGCGATCGACGTAATGGGCACCCCTGATTTAGGGGAATAAATTGTGCCTTTTTAACAAAATTACCTATAGTCAATCACCGATTTAAAGGGGTCTAATGCTTTTTTTCTATATTGAAAACACAAATATGTAGATTTGTTTACTCTGACACAAAACAACCTATTCTTAGTAATGTCACTCCTGAGCTATTGACAGGTGGATTTCAATGAAGAGTTTTCACTCCCAGAATATTTTGTTGTGTATCTGTGACCCTCCTCCAAATATATCAGATGATTTTATTCATAGATGTATGATTGACATTGAATATTTTCTGCACACTGCTTTAAATGTTAGGTTTACAAGTGCAGAACTGAGTACGGCTTTGATTTACATAAAGCAGGGGTGTCCAAACTATGAAAGCATGTGAAGGGCATGTTTCAAAGCAATACAATATTTATTGGAACCTTGAGGACTCCCCACAATTTTGGTGAATGTTAAAGGTCTCAAGTCATTAAAATGTTCAAAATAAGTCTTATCTATTTAAAAAAAAATGTTCAATGCTTAAATATTTATAGATCAACTTCAGAGCTATCCGTTTTTTTATGTTTTGCACCTATTTTGTCAAAACCCCCTTTTTTGATAGGAAAACACAAAATAAGCAATATTTGCTCCCCAAAATGTTCAAAGTGGATGTGAAGTCATCAGACTCTTCAATAGGTAAATCATTCATTCCAACATTGCTTTTGGTGCATTGTTGTTTTTTTTAGCATTGGCCGTTTAAAAAAAAATCAGCCTAAATATCTCTGTGATCCATAAGACCCACAGTCAATAATATATATTATTCTTACTTTCAATGCTTTAATCTCGAGACCAGTCATTCTCCAATTCAGTCTAGTGGTACGCCAAAAGAATCACCCAATTAAAGTACAGTGTTTTATATATAGTCCGACACAGTGTTACTGTTCAAACATGTGTAATGTTACAGTGCAACCTCTGCCCTGTTTTCAATGAATACTTAGCCCTACTATGCTACTGTATTTTCATGTTGTGCATAATGATGCAATTTGGAGAGCCAGGTGTTTTCCGAGGTGGGACTTCGGGGAAAAAACGTTTGAGAACATCTGATGTAGCTAAACGTCAGAGCTTCCCGTCAATTACAACTTGTTGTATTTGGAGCAGGGCTTCACAGTGGCAGAGGGGTTAGTGCGTCTGCCTCACAACACGAAGGTCCTGAGTAGTCTGGGGTTCAATCCTGGGCTGAGTTACATTTATACCACCCTGGATGGCAGTGGGAGAAAGGGGAGTCAAGTGTCTTGCCCAATGGCAGGATGGCAGTGGGAGAAAGGGGAGTCAAGTGTCTTGCCCAATGGCACGATGGCAGTGACTAGGAGGGCAGTGGGAGAAAGGTGAGTCAAGTGTCTTGCCCAATGGCACGATGGCAGTGGGAGAAAGGTGAGTCAAGTGTCTTACTCAATGGCACGATGGCAGTGGGAGAAAGGTGAGTCAAGTGTCTTGCCCAATGGCACGATGGCAGTGACTAGGATGGCAGTGGGAGAAAGGGGAGTCAAGTGTCTTGCCCAATAGCACGATGGCAGTGGGAGAAAGGGGAGTCAAGTGTCTTGCTCAATGGCACGATGGCAGTGGGAGAAAGGGGAGTCAAGTGTCTTGCCCAATGGCACGATGGCAGTGGGAGAAAGGGGAGTCAAGTGTCTTACCCAATGGCACGATGGCAGTGGGAGAAAGGGGAGTCAAGTGTCTTGCCCAATGGCACGATGGCAGTGGGAGAAAGGTGAGTCAAGTGTCTTGCCCATTGGCACGATGGCAGTGGGAGAAATGGGAGTCAAGTGTCTTGCCCAATGGCACGATGGCAGTGGGAGAAAGGGGAGTCAAGTGTCTTGCCCAATGGCACGATGGCAGTGGGAGAAAGGTGAGTCAAGTGTCTTGCCCAATGGCACGATGGCAGTGGGAGAAAGGTGAGTCAAGTGTCTTGCCCAATGGCACGATGGCAGTGACTAGGATGGCAGTGGGAGAAAGGTGAGTCAAGTGTCTTGCCCAATGGCACGATGGCAGTGGGAGAAAGGGGAGTCAAGTGTCTTGCCCAATGGCACAATGGCAGTGGGAGAAAGGGGAGTCAAGTGTCTTGCCCAATGGCACGATGGCAGTGACTAGGATGGCAGTGGGAGAAAGGTGAGTCAAGTGTCTTACCCAATGGCACGATGGCAGTGGGAGAAAGGTGAGTCAAGTGTCTTGCCCAATGGCACGATGGCAGTGGGAGAAAGGTGAGTCAAGTGTCTTGCCCAATGGCACGATGGCAGTGACTATTGTGTGAATTAGATATTTGTAAGTGTTCTTTTAATCCATAGTCATGTTTAAAGCAGCCAGTATTTTCTTACGTAGTGTGTCTTCTTGTGATCTCCGTGCTTGTATCTTATGTCCGCTAGCAAAAGGCGCTGGAATGTCTATTGGGAGTATACTGTACTCCCCTTCTGTGGAGGAGGCCTAATCCGTTTATAACAAAAAGGCTGTATTTCTTTCTGGGCGGGAGGGGGCTGTTTTCGTACTAAATATAGTGACTCTTTCCGTTTGATTTTTAGACGGCTTCTTGATTTTAGGTTTAGGGTTTAGGGTATAAAACTCTTATTGCGTTGTGAGGGCTGGTCTCCTAAAGCTTTAGTAAAACTTGATATTATTGCTATTCTGTGGTGGTGGTCTTACTCAACATGGCGCATATGTCATCCAAAAGAAGTTGGGATTGACCAGCGTGTTCTATTCCCCGAGAAGAGGATTGGTCAGACGCGACACTATGATGGCCCAAACTTCTGTAGTTTGTGAAAGTGGAAAGTATTTAAAAGCAGCTAAATACATTGCTACTTTAAGCGATGTTTTTTCCCCAGAATGCAACAGGACAGTTAAAATGGCTGTCACCGTGTTCCCACAATGCATTGCTATGTTAATTTTTTTTTGGCTAATTTCAATTCAATCTTTATTTGTATATTTATACAAATATTTGACCGGATTGTTTGGAACATTTACTTGTTAACAATGTTAGTTTTAGGGAAATCAATGCTTAAACCATGAATGTGGTAAGTAAGGTGTTCAGCAACTATGGTTTTTGTACCTTTCCAATTTTAGTATGTGTGTTTTTCTGCGAGTGAGGGAAGAGTGGATCGTGAGATCGACAGGCGGATCGGTGCGACATCTTCAGTAATGCGGTCGTTGAACCGATCCGTTGTGGTGAAGAAGGAGCTGAGCCGGAAGGCAAAGCTCTCTATTTACCGGTCGATCTACGTTCCCATCCTCACCTATGGTCATGACCGAAAGGATAAGATCACGGGTACAAGCGGCCGAAATGAGTTTCCTCCGCCGTGTGGCGGGGCTCTCCCTTAGAGATAGGGTGAGAAGCTCTGCCATCCGGGAGGAACTCAAAGTAAAGCCGCTGCTCCTCCACATCGAGAGGAGCCAGATGAGGTGGTTCGGGCATTTGGTCAGGATGCCACCCGAACGCCTCCCTAGGGAGGTGTTTAGGGCACGTCCAACCGGTAGGAGGCCACGTGGAAGACCCAGGACACGTTGGGAAGACTATGTCTCCCGGCTGGCCTGGGAACGCCTCGGGATCCCCCGGGAAGAGCTAGACGAAGTGGCTGGGAAAAGGGAAGTCTGGGTTTCCCTGCTTAGGTTGTTGCCCCCGCGACCCGACCTCGGATAAGCGGAAGAAGATGGATGGATGGATGGATGGATGGATGTTTTTCTGCATCACATGGTGTTATTATTGGGCAAATCAGCTTACAATTACATAAATGTTTTGATGTTGTCAACATACTTCCTTATTCTTTACTGCCAGACACCTCCCAGAGTTGAGTGGGCCTCAGGCTTGACACTTTCCATTTCCTGCACTCCAACAGGTGTCTCGTAAAAGCATTGACATTAGGCACAACCATTCAAAAGTTCAACAAACATAAACGCACTCACAGCACACAGTCACTGAATGGCCGCACTTGAAATGTGAAAGCGTGAGGGCCGCCACCAAATGAAAAGCCGTGCTTCAGGCTCGGGTTCCTGGGAGAGGCTAGAGGCCTCAGCACATCCAAGGTGATCCAGAGCATCTCTTATACTGCATATCATGAAATGATGTCTTGTGGAAGTGCTGCCTCATATACATCTTACTGTGGAAGAGATCAATGGATGGTGGACATGTCAGGTCATCAGTTGCAGGTGCAGCACAGCAACTTTCCACACCAGTTGCCCAAAAGGAGTCCTCAACTTCCACAAAACGATCACTTTGGTCCTGTTTATTCTATAGGAGTCCTTGGATTTATACTTGAAGATTATTCCTTGCTTGGATTGTTACACAATTGCCTTATGAATATCCATCCATTTTCTACCGCTTGTCCCTTTTGGAGTCGCTGGAGCCTATCTCAGCTGCATTCGGGCGGGAGGCAGAGTACACCCTGGACAAGTCACCTCATAGCAGGGCCAACACAGGTAGACAACATTCACACACTAGGGACCATTTAGTGTTGCCAATCAACCTATCCCCAGGTGCATGTCTTTGGAGGTGGGAGGGGTCTATCCCTAGGTGCATGTCTTTGGAGGTGGGAGGGGCCTATCCCCAGGTGCATGTCTTTGGAAGTGGGAGTGGCCTATCCCCAGGTGGAGGTGGGAGGGGCCTATCCCCAGGTGCATGTCTTTGGAGGTGGGAGGGGCCTATCCCCAGGTGCATGTCTTTGGAGGTGGGAGGGGCCTATCCCTAGGTGCATGTCTTTGGAGGTGGGAGTGGCCTATCCCCAGGTGCATGTCTTTGGAGGTGGGAGGGGCCTATCCCCAGGTGCATGTCTTTGGAGGTGGGAGGGGCCTATCCACATGTGCATGTCTTTGGAGGTGGGAGGGGCCTATCCCTAGGTGCATGTCTTTGGAGGTGGGAGGGGCCTATCCCTAGGTGCATGTCTTTGGAGGTGGGAGGAAGCCGGAGTACCCGGAGGGAACCCACGCAGTCACGGGGAGAACATGCAAGCTCCACACAGAATTATCCCAAGTCTGCGATTGGACCCAAGACTGCTCAGGACCTTCGTATTGTGAGGCAGATGCACAAACCCCTCTTCCACCGTGCTGCCTCTTTTGAATATGTTTCTGCAAATTATACCAATAATAACATGTGACCCTCTGAGGCAGGTTTAAAACAATCTTAAACCACTGAATAGTGAAGTGTACTTTGTTATTATTACACAGCAAATTGTTTGCCGCTTGTAAGATTTTACATTTTATTCCTAGAATAGTCCCTAGTTTTAACTTGGAGCTATTTACTTATTTGTAGTCATGGACTTTATGTCATAAGCTTCATTTTAGCAGGAATAATCCTATCGTTTCTATTCTTGTTTAAAATGTTATTATTGAGAACATCAAGAAAATCTTGTTTAAAGATCTTGCTAAATTTAAGTTTGAAATAATGCCTGTTTTCAAAATAAAATACGTATTTCTATCTTAAAAGTTCTGCTAATTTCTTGATACACAAATCCTAATTGAGGCTGTTTAATGAAGTCAACTCAACAAGCTGCATGGACACACATAATCTCACTCATGGTTTGTAGCTTTTCTTCCAAGCCAGTCTTTTATCTTCTACTTTGTGAAGACTATTTATTGATGGTCACTACTTCCTGTTGCAGAGGATGCACGTGCGCGGGAAGGTAGGCGGAAGAGGCGCTTGTGCATTCCTCACTTCCGGTTCCTTGACGTGGAAGTTGGAACTTTAGTCGGGGTTTTCCCGCAGTGGAGCGAAGACAATGTCCACACTTTGCTCGACAAAAGCGAGTGAAGGTTGAAAAAGGAAAAGACACGGTAAGGTCTCCGTTTGAACGTCTTGCCTCCAATTTCCGTCTGGAAGCTTTTTGGGGAAAAACACGTCTTCGCCCGCGATGACGTCAGCTTTTCACAGCAGGTGCATTTGGAATTTGTCGTGTAATGCAACTCTGATAAATACTTCTTGTGTGTACACTTTGACATAAATACTTCTTGTGTGTACACTTTGACATAAATACTTGTTGTGTGTACACTTTGACATAAATACTTGTTGTGTGTACACTTAATATAAATATTTGTTGTGTGTACACTTTGACATAAATACTTGTGTGTACACTTTGACATAAATACTTGTGTGTACACTTTGACATGATACATAGTTTTACAATGATGATAAATACTTCTTGTTTGTACACTTAATATAAATATTTGTTGTGTGTACACTTTGACATAAATACTTGTGTGTACACTTTGACATAAATACTTCTTGTGTGTACACTTGGACATAAATACTTCTTGTGTGTACACTTTGACATAAATACTTGTTGTGTGTACACTTGGACATAAATACTTCTTGTGTGTACACTTGGACATAAATACTTCTTGTGTGTACACTTTGACATAAATACTTGTTGTGTGTACACTTTGACATTTATACTTGTTGTGTGTACACTTTGACATAAGTACTTCTTGTGTGTACACTTTGACATAAATACTTCTTGTGTGTACACTTTGACATAAATACTTCTTGTGTGTACACTTTGACATAAATACTTGTGTGTACACTTTGACATAAATACTTGTTGTGTGTACACTTTGACATAAATACTTGTTGTGTGTACACTTTGACATAAATACTTGTTGTGTGTACACTTTGACATAAATACTTGTTGTGTGTACACTTTGACATTTATACTTGTTGTGTGTACACTTTGACATAAGTACTTCTTTTGTGTCCACTTTGACATAAATACTTGTTGTGTGTACACTTTGACATAAATACTTGTTGTGTGTACACTTTGACATAAATACTTCTTGTGTGCACACTTTGACATGAATACTTATTGTGTGTACACTTTGACATAAATACTTGTGTGTACACTTTGACATAAATACTTGTGTGTACACTTTGACATAAATACTTCTTGTGTGTACACTTTGACATAAATACTTCTTGTGTGTACACTTTGACATAAATACTTCTTGTGTGTACACTTTGACATAAATACTTGTGTGTACACTTTGACATAAATACTTCTTGTGTGTACACTTTGACATAAATACTTGTGTGTACACTTTGACATAAATACTTGTGTGTACACTTTGACATAAATACTTGTGTGTACACTTTGACATAAATACTTCTTGTGTGTACACTTTGACATAAATACTTCTTGTGTGTACACTTTGACATAAATACTTCTTGTGTGTACACTTTGACATAAATACTTGTGTGTACACTTTGACATAAATACTTCTTGTGTGTACACTTTGACATAAATACTTGTGTGTACACTTTGACATAAATACTTGTGTGTACACTTTGACATGATACATAGTTTTACAATGATGATAAATAATTCTTGTTTGTACACTTAGACATAAATACTTGTGTGTACACTTTGACATAAATACTTCTTGTGTGTACACTTTGACATAAATACTTCTTGTGTGTACACTTTTACATCAATACTTGTTGTGTGTACACTTTGACATAAATACTTGTTGTGTGTACACTTTGACATGATACATAGTTTTATAATGACTACAAATACCTGTTGTGTGTACACTTTGACATAAATACTTCTTGTGTGTACACTTTGACATAAATACTTCTTGTGTGTACACTTTGACATAAATACTTCTTGTGTGTACACTTTGACATAAATACTTCTTGTGTGTACACTTTGACATAAATACTTCTTGTGTGTACACTTTGACATAAACACTTCTTGTGTGTACACTTTGACATAAATACTTGTGTGTACACTTTGACATAAATACTTGTGTGTACACTTTGACATGATACATAGTTTTACAATGATGATCAATAATTCTTGTTTGTACACTTAGACATAAATACTTGTTGTGTGTACACTTTGACATAAATACTTCTTGTGTGTACACTTTGACATAAATACTTCTTGTGTGTACACTTTGACATAAATACTTCTTGTGTGTACACTTTGACATAAATACTTCTTTTGTGTACACTTTGACATAAATACTTCTTTTGTGTACACTTTGACATAAATACTTGTGTGTACACTTTGACATAAATACTTGTGTGTACACTTTGACATAAATACTTGTGTGTACACTTTGACATAAATACTTGTTGTGTGTACACTTTGACATAAATACTTGTTGTGTGTACACTTTGACATAAATACTTATTGTGTGTACACTTTGACATAAATACTTGTTGTGTGTACACTTTGACATAAATACTTGTTGTATGTACACTTTGACATAAATACTTGTTGTGTGTACACTTAGACATAAATACTTCTTGTGTGTACACTTTGACATAAATACTTGTGTGTACACTTTGACATAAATACTTGTGTGTACACTTTGACATGATACATAGTTTTACAATGATGATAAATACTTGGCAGTTTTACATGAGTGCGTGTCAAGCAGTAATTCCAATTAATCACAGTTTACTTTCAAATTAATAGTTAGGTCACTCTCTCGGTTCTAACTGTAAAGTATAATAGTTTCCTTGCGTCGTTAATAAAAAAAAATGTGTTTCGGAATACAGAAACATTCAGGTTTGTTCAGTCTGTGGGAGAACTTGAGATGAGATGTGCTCATGCGCAGATTCCTCTTGGTTGCCTCGCAGGTATTTTTTTTTTTACTTTGCCTTTTTCAAGGAATTCATACAAGGACATTTTCTTCAAAGCTTCACACTGGCAGTCAACTGCAACGCAATTTGAAGGTGATTTAAAGTGTGCTCTCCACGTGTGTATGCTCAATTAAAAAAAGATCTTTCGAAGAAAAGTTTGGTTTTGGCAGACAAGCCCGCTTGTTTGCTGGAACTCCTTGGTCTTTGTCATCCATCCTGAATCCTGAATCCTGAATCCTGATCCCCAGACACACATACTGAGGTGTCTAAATGTCACAGGCCTTGTCCTGTTTGATTCTTGTGTGGCCTGTTGAGTTGCACAGTTATGGAACCACTGCTAAACAAAGTGTGCTTGCTTCGCCATGTGTTTGACCCCCATGACAGAAGCCCTTTACTCTTTCCTTTCTCCATCAGGCGGACTTGACGTAACTTGACTGAGCACCGACGCCACAATGCTCAAGCTAGCTGACAATATCAACCTGGACTTCCTCTCTGACAGCGAACGGGAGGCCATCCTGGATGTGCTGCGACGAGATGAAGACTTGAGGAAAGCTGAGGAGCAGCGTGTTCTGTAAGAAGTTAGCTTCTTAGAAGTGGCCCTTAGGGTCATTATTCAGAATTACACCACTGAAATCCTCTCACACACACTGCGGAAATCCTCTCACACACACCGGTGATCTTCGCGCGCGCTACTAAAATCCTCTCATACACACTACCGAAACTGAGAGCGTTTTATTCGTGTGTGAGATCATCTTCTTTCAATTGTTTATGTGAAGGTGTTACAGTAGTGTGTGTGAGAAAATTTTGGAGTTTCTGTGGTGTCTGAGAGGATTTCGGTGACTTGTGTGTGAGGATTTGGGTGGTGTGTGAGAAGATTTCGGTGATGTGTGAGAGCATAACAGTGGTGTGCATGAGAGGATTTCATTAATGTGTTGAACAGGATTTCAGTAGTATGTATGAGAGCATTTCATTAACGTGTATGAGGATTTCAGTAGCGTACGAGACGAAAAAATCAGTATGTACGGGAGGATTTCATTAGTGTGTATGAGAGCATTTCAGTTGTGCGTGTGTGAGAGTTAGCTCTGAATAATGGCTCCTCATAGCTTAGCGTCCTGTTTTTCTGCTGAGCGGTACTGACTCGGCGCTCCTCGACACTTTATACAAGTACTTGTTCCCGGAATGTGCAAAACACACCACACTAACGCGTCAGTTGGAACTCAACAAGATTATAAACTACAACTTCTGCGTTTATTGTACAAACCCCGTTTCCATATGAGTTGGGAAATTGTGTTAGATGTAAATATAAACGGAATATAATGATTTTGCAAATAATCATTAACTTTAGAATTTGATGCCAGCAACGTGTGACAAAGAAGTTGGGAAAGGTGGCATTAAATACTGATAAAGTTGAGGAATGCTCATCAAACACTTATATGGAACATCCCACAGGTGTGCAGGCTAATTGGGAACAGGTGGGTGCCATGATTGGGTATAAAAACACCTTCCATGAAATGCTAAGTAATTCACAAACAAGGATGAGGTGAGGGTCACCACTTTGTAAGCAAATTGTCCAACAGTCTTAGAACAACATTTCTCAACAAGCTATTGCAAGGAATTTAGGGATTTTACCATCTACAGTCCGTAAAATCATCAAAAAGTTCAGAGAATCTGGAGAAATCACTGCACGTAAGCGATGATATTACGGACTTTTGATCCCTCAGGCGGTACTGCATCAAAAACCGACATCAGTGTGTAAACGATATCACCACATGGGGTCAGGAACACTTCAAAAAAACACTGTCAGTAACTACAGTTGGTCGCTACAGCAGAGACCCCTGACTGTTGAACGACTGAAGCTCTACATAAAACAAGAATGAGAAAAAATTCCACTTCCAAAGCTTCAACAATTAGTTTCCTCAGTTCCCAAACGTTTATTGAGTGTTGTTAAAAGAAAAGGTGATGTGACACAGTGGGGAACATGTCCGTTCCCAACTACTTTGGCACGTGTTGCAGCCATGAAATTCTAAGTTAATTATTGGTTGGAAAAAAAAAAATAAGTTTATGAGTTTGAACATCAAATATGTTGTCTTTGTAGCATATTCAATTGTATTCTTTGTAGTGCATTCAATTGAATATGGGTTGAAAAGGATTTGCAAATCATTGTATTCCGTTTATATTTACATCTAACACAATTTCCCAACTCATATGGAAACGGGGTTTGTACTTGTCATGTTACATGCAAAAGAAGATTGCCAGATCAATGTGGAATGCACTCCCAACAGGTGTAAAAGTAAGTGCATCTCTATCCTACTTCAAAAGCGCTCTAAAACAACACCTCCAGGCAACTTCAACCCTTAACTAACATCCCATCTCCCCGGATTGTAAATAACCAAATGTAAATAATCAAATGTATTTCTAATGTATGTACTTGTTCTTATGCTATATAAACTCACTGCAGGGTACTGTCTGCAGTAACATAGTCACAGACTGCGGGGTACTGTGTCCGCAGTAACATAGTCACAGACTGCAGGGTACTGTGTCCGCAGTAACATAGTCACAGACTGCAGGGTACTGTGTCCGCAGTAACATAGTCACAGACTGCAGGGTACTGTCTGCAGTAACATAGTCACAGACTGCAGGGTACTGTCTGCAGTAACAAAGTCACAGACTGCAGGGTACTGTCTGCAGTAACAAAGTCACAGACTGCAGGGTACTGTCTGCAGTAACATAGTCACAGACTGCAGGGTACTGTGTCCGCAGTAACATAGTCACAGACTGCAGGGTACTGTGTCCGCAGTAACATAGTCACAGACTGCAGGGTACGGTCCGCAGTAACATAGTCACAGACTGCAGGGTGCTGTCTGCAGTAACACACACGCATGGCGGACGTCCGCTTTTAGTATGCGCGTACCTGCGCTCCACGTATGTTCCAGTGCTGTAGTCGATGAGAGGCTTTACTCTCTGCATGTATACTTAAAACGTCAAATAAAATAATGTTTTGTAACCTGTTTTGTAAAGGCTTGATAATGGGCTTGCTGCGAAGCAACCACCCATTCACTGCTGTATAGAATGGCTAACGTTTTATGCTAGCTTTTTAGCTAATATTGTATATTTAAACCCAAAAATCATGGCATACCATGCATTGATTAATGTGGACCCTGACTTAAAGAAGTTGAAAAACTTATTGGTGTGTTACCATTTAGTGGTCAATTGTACGGAATATGTACTGTACTGTGCAATCTACTAATAAAAGTTTCAATCAATCAATGGCTTCGGTTACACTCTGCTATTGAGCTAACAGTTAACATGCTAATGCAAATGCAATATGAGCTTTTTTTTTTTTTTTAGCAAATGTATGTTTACATCTATAAATAGTGCATTTTTTGTTATTTCCTCTTATCGCATCACGGGCTAGCATGCTAACATTGGCATGCTAAAGTTTTATGTTAATTTTTAACTACATTTGTATGTGGGTTAGGGGTAGGACGTTTAGAAGTATGTTAACGTTGCTTATATTTGCATGCTACTTTTTAGGTAATTTTGGATGTCTACCTATAAACAGTACATTTTGGTCCTTTTTCTTATCCGGTCACATGCTAGCATGTTAACTTTAGGATGTTAATGTTTTGTGCTAATTAGGATACATTTGTATGTTTTAACCTAAAAATAATGGATTTTGATTCTTGGCGCCATCTTGGAAGTACGGTAACGTCTCTTGCATTGGCATTTCAACGTTCGCATGCTAACCTTTTTTACTCGCTTTTTAAGTAATTTTGAATGTTTAAAACTTAACATCAGAAATTTTAAAACTTGGTGCCATTTTGGAAGTAGGGGTGGCCGATATATGGATATTCTGGATAAATGGCGGGTTTGTCTGTGCGATATAGAAAATGACTATATTGTGATATCTCACGCAGTTGCTTTTAGCTGCGGGCATTACACTACATGCTCTTCCCACTCCTTGTCTCCTTTTCACAGAGACATAAACCAAGCGCACCTTCTTACATACTTCACGCGTGCAACGTCACACGCTCCCGTGGAGCAGACAGGTAGCGACATGGTAACGTTAGCTGTGATGCTAACGGTGAGGTGCGGGTGGTAATACGAGAGAGAAGGTGCAAATCTGGTAACAAATGTAGGAAGAAGAATGAATTCCCCCAAAAAACAGTACAGGGTTCATCGTCTGGCGGTGGTTTGGCTTAAAGCAGGAATATGTTCAACATTTCTGCGACAAAAGCGTTGCTACAAAACGTAGCAGCACTGCTATTGTAGCATCATTTAAAAAGTCACCCGCTTGAGAATGAAGAGTGCATGAAACTCCACATGTCAACATCTCCGTTCAGTGCCACACCAACAAAATACCGAAGCAACTATTTCCACATCAACACTATGAAAAATATAGTCAACAACAGAAGGAGATGACGTCCGCAGGAACCTACCACATATCAAAGGACATACACTGTTTGATTTGCTATTATGCCGCTCATTTTTATTTGACAGTTACTGAAATATCCTGTGTGACATCATGCACAAAAGTGCACTTTATTTGTTTTAAATTGTTGTAGTGGCGTTCTGTACAAAAAGTGCACTTTAATTTAGTGTTGTTTTGATGTCATTGTGTCCCTCGGGAAGTCCTGTGGGGAGTGCTCAGAGAGTATGGGGTACCGGACTGTCTTATTGTGGCAGTCCGCTCCCTGTATGATCAGTGTCAGAGCTTGGTCCGCATTGCTGGCGGTAAGTCGGACACGTTTCCAGTGAGGGTTGGACTCCGCCAAGGCTGTCCTTTTGTCACCGATTCTGTTCATAACTTTTATGGACAGAATTTCTAGGCGCAGCCAAGGCGTTGAGGGGATCCGGTTTGGTGGCCACGGGATTAGGTCTCTGCTTTTTCCAGATGATGTAGTCCTGATGGCAGGGATCGGTTCGCAGCCGAGTGTGAAGCGACCGAAATGAGAATCAGCACCTCCAAGTCCGAGTCCATGGTTCTCGCCCGGAAAAGGGTGGAGTGCCATCTCCGGGTTGGGGAGGAGACCCTGCCCCAAGTGGAGGAGTTCAAGTACCTAGGAGTCTTGTTCACGAGTGGGGGAAGAGTGGATCGTGAGATCGACAGGCGGATCGGTGCGGCGTCTTCAGTAATGCGGACGTTGTATCGATCCGTTGTGGTGAAGAAGGAGCTGAGCCGGAAGGCAAAGCTCTCAATTTACCGGTCGATCTACGTTCCCATCCTCACCTATGGTCATGAGCTTTGAGTCATGACCGAAAGGATAAGATCACGGGTACAAGCGGCCGAAATGAGTTTCCTCCGCCGTGTGGCGGGGCTCTCCCTTAGAGATAGGGTGAGAAGCTCTGCCATCCGGGAGGAACTCAAAGTAAAGCCACTGCTCCTTCACATCGAGAGGAGCCAGATGAGGTGGCTCGGGCATCTGGTCAGGATGCCACCCGAACGCCTCCCTAGGGATGTGTTTAGGGCACGTCCAGCTGGTAGGAGGCCACGGGGAAGACCCAGGACAAGTTGGGAAGACTATGTCTCCCGGCTGGCCTGGGAACGCCTCAGGATCCCCCGGGAAGAGCTAGACGAAGTGGCCGGAGATAGGGAAGTCTGGGCTTCCGTGCTTAGGCTGCTGCCCCCGCGACCCGACCTCAGATAAGCGGAAGATGATGGATGGATGGATGGATGGATGGATTGATGTCATCTTAGTGACATCATGCACAAAAGTGCACTTATAGCTTGTTTTAAAATGTCTCTGCCAATCTTGCACTTTCTGTTTGGAAATGACTTGAATGTTTGTGCCACTGCTTAATAACTGTTTCATAAATACACTTTTGCTTAATTGACTTAGTTGTGATTTCCCTCTCTGCATGAAAGTAGCATATATTAATGCAGTATGAAGAAGAATGTTTGAATGTAGACACATAGAATCATCATACTGCTGTCATTATATGTATCAAGTGTTCATTCAAGGCTAAGGCCAAATATCCACATGTATTTCGTCGCATATATTCATAAAAGGCCATATCGCCCAGGCTTACTCGGAAGTATGCAGGCCCATCAAAATTTCCGTGGGAATCTTTTAGTTGTAATTACTATACCAAATAATACATTGCAAGAATAGATTTGAATCAAGAATTGTGTTAAAATGATTCTGAATCTAAAAGTGTCACCCCAAAAATTTGGATGGGATGCAATGGGAGTGTGCCCAAAGACTCCCACTTCTATTTAGCAAAGCAGCAGAGGGAGAGTGTTGAGAGGAAGAAAGACCAACAAGACTTAGCTAATGTTAGAATGTGTGTTTGCTGTCCATCCAACAAAATGAGCAGGTACTAGAAATAGTGGAAAAGCATCAATAGCAAGTAGAGCCATTTGGAGTGGAGTGGAAAAGTAGCATTATGAGTGGTAAATGCAGCAAATATACACAAGGGATTTTAGGCTGGGCATTTTCTAACTATATTTTATGACTCGGACACGTTCCCATTCTACAGGAATGTGAACGGCATGTTTATACCAAGTGTGTTTCAGTCTGATTGATTCCGTACTGTGCCTTTTTCCACCTTCAGACTTTTCCTGGTGATTTCTTATTTTCTTACGTTCTTTGTTGTTTTTGTCACAGGAAGCTCAAGGCCGAGTTGCTGGCAATCAAGCGGAAAGGGGCCAAGCATGGAAGCGGGAGATACAGTCAGAGGAGTTGTGGCCGATGCCAGACGCCTTTGAGTCCGCTGGCCTTAAACAGCGTCCAGTGCAGGCAGTGCCATCACCTTGTATGCAGCCAGTGCAGAGCCAACGTGCCCAGAGGGGAATGGCTGTGCAACGTGTGCGCCAAAGAGTCGTAAGAAAAATCATCTCATTTGTTACATAGATCACAAGTATGGGAGAATGAATTATATGCCGATATAACGTGTTATTTTTTCCTTAATGATTTGGAGTGCATGAGAAAGTCCAAATTGAGAACATAGCTCTAGCTCCAACACGGCAGTGGCAGAAGCAATGTTGTAATAGGACTAGGGCTCTAACTGCTCACTCAGCGTTAATACAACTAAGGAGTTCACAAGTAGTGAAATGAAGCGATAGATATTTATGATTGTGTTTATTTCATGCACTGCCACCTTGAGGAGGTAATAGAAATTACAGTAGTGTCTCAACTTACCACCTGAAACGGTTCTGTGACGTAGCTCTGAACTCAAAAGACTTGTATCTCAAATCAACATTGAAATCAGTTTGATTAGTGCTTGATCCCCACCCTGAAACACCACCATTCTAACATGCCTTTTCAACAACAACTCCTACAACACCCAAAAGCCGTGAAGTTGTCACCTTGTGTAAATACTACCGGTAAATCAAAAGAGAATACAATGATTTGCAAATCCTTTTCAACTTATATTCAATTGAATAGACTGCAATTACAAGATGCTTTGGATAAATGTTTTGCAAGTATTAGCTCATTTGGAAATGTATGCTTGCAACATGTTTAAAAAAAGCTGGCACAAGTGGCACAAAAGACAGAGAGTTGAGGAATGCTCATCAAAGACTTATTTGGAGCATCCCACAGGTGAACAGGTGGGTGCCATGAAATGCTCACTCATTCACAAACAAGGACGGGGCAAGGGTCACCACTTTGTCAACAAATGCCTTAGCAAATTGTTTAAGAACAACATTTCTCTACCAGCTATTGCAAGGAATTTAGGGATTTCACCATCTATGCTCCGGGATATCATCAAAAGGTTCAGAGAATCTGGAGAAATCACTGCACATAAGCGGCAATGCCCGTGAGCTTGGATCCGTCAGGCGGTACTGCATCAAAAAGCCACATCATTGTGTAAAGGATATCACCACATGGGCTCAGGAACACTTCAGAAAACCACTGTAACTATAGTTGGTCGCTACATCTGTAAATGCAAGTTAAAACTCTACTATGCAAAGCCAAAGCCATGTATCAACAACACCCAGAAACGCTTTGCTGGGCCTGAGCTCATCTAAGATGGACTGATGCAAAATGGAAAAGTGTTCTGTGGTCTGACGAGTCCACATTTCAAACTGTTTTTGGAAACTGTGGACGTGGTGTTCTCCGGACCAGAGAGGAAAAGAACCATCTGGACTGTTCTAGGGTGAAAGAGTTCTAGGCAGCATGTGTGATGGTATGGGGTGTATTAGTGGCCAAGGCATGGCTAACTTACACATCTGTGAAGGCACCATTAATGCTGAACGGTACATACAGCTTTTGGAGCAACATATGTTGCCATCCAAGCAACATCTTTTTAATGGACGCCCCTGCTTATTTCAGCAAGACAATGTCAAGCCCTGTGTTACAACAGCGTGGCTTCATAGTAAAAGAGTGCGGGTACTAGACTGGCCTGCCTGCAGTACAGACATTGAAAATGTGTGAAGGCTAAAATATGAGGCAGGAGACTGTTGAACAACTTAAGCTGTACATCAAGCAAGAATGGGAAATAATTCCACTTCAAAAATGTGTCTCCTCAGTTCCCAAACCTGCACTGAGTGTTGTTCAAAGGAAAGGCCATGTAACGCACTGGTAAAAATGCCTTTTTTCCAATGTGTTGCTGCCATTACATTCTAACTTCATGATTATTTGGAAAAAAAAAAGTTTTTCAGTGTGAAGATGAAATATCTTGTCTTTGCAGTCTATTCAATTGAATATAAGTTGAAAAGCATTTGTTGTATTCTCTTTTTATTTACCTTTGACACGAGGTGACAACTTCACTGCTTTTGTACTTTGTATATAAGAGATATGGTTTAAAAACAATACAATAGAATGTAATGAAGTACAGCCTTGGAGAGTGGACTTCTACGGCATCCCCTTCCAGCTGCTTCTCTGTCAAACACACCATCAGCAGCTGTTACATTTTTTTCATGCATAAATGTCCGCTTATTCGATTTTTATTTGAACATTCTCGGCTATTGTTGGACTTGTTCTGCTTCGGTAGGGGGCTAACTTGCAGTGATACTCTCAAATTGCTTCTTCAAGTTGGCGATACACTGTCATGTTTTTGATGATTTCTTTCTTGAATTCAATGGCTAGCATACTCTCAGCACGGTCCTTCACACTCACTTCCTTTAGTCCCATGGTTGATCTCTAGCTGTAAGCTAATGCTAGCACATAAGACCAGATGTTTTAGTGGGATCTTACGGGGTATTTGTTACGCCAACTTATGCTGGAGATGCTTGGAACTCCAATGTTTGCATAATTAACTGAGAGACGACTCGGATCTCAAAACACTCTTAACACTGTTTTTTGACCTCTTGCTGTTGCTTACCAGGACGATTGCCTACAGGCCTTTATTCAGGCCAAATTTAAGATACGTCAAACTCATTTGCAATGACAGGATTGAAAGATCTGGTAGACTAGAAGTTGTGCTTCCACAGAAGTATGTTGTGTTTCACGTCTTCTCAGGGCCCTCAGGAAGAGTACAGGCGACTGGTTCTACAACTTGAGGGTCAACCGATTCTTCACATCGCCCGCACACCAGCTGGTCAGACGCAGCCTCAGAAAGCAGCCAGTGTGTGAGTACGGGAAGAGGAAGTGGGTGTGGCCTGTTCCACAAGGAATGTAAACAGCACGCCGTGCCAAGACTGACTGGATTGTTGTCCTAGTTACAAAGTAAAAGAGGAAGTCACTTCAAAACGTAATGCTCTTGACTGTTTTTCTCCATATAGCAAAAAAGTATGAGACAATGGGAGATGTCCTGCTGAAAAGCAAAGTTTCGAGCCGAGCTGCGTCGACGCTACCAAGTGAAGATTTAAGCCGAGCTGTGTCGACACTACCAAGTGAAGATTCGAGCCGAGCTGCGTCGACGCTACCAAGTGAAGATTCGAGCCGAGCTGCGTCGACGCTACCAAGTGAAGATTCGAGCCGAGCTGCGTCGACGCTACCAAGTGAAGATTCGAGCCGAGCTGCGTCGACGCTACCAAGTGAAGATTCGAGCCGAGCTGCGTCGACACTACCAAGTGAAGATTTGAGCCGAGCTGCGTCGACACTACCAAGTGAAGATTTGAGCCGAGCTGCGTCGACGCTACCAAGCGAAGATTTAAGCCGAGCTGCAACAGTTCCTGTTCCCGCCCGTAGCCCCACTTTGGTCGCCCCCGCTCCTGCCCTCATCCCAGTCCCGATCCCGAGACAGAGAATCCAAACCACTAGCAAACGGTGTGACATCATTTTTTTCCCCTCATGTTTTTTCTTATTGTGTATCCATTTCCCAAAGATAATTGTAATGTTCTCCCATAGTCCTCCCAGGAAGAATTTAGGCTCCATGAAGTCCATGGGGTCTTTAGAAATAGAAGTGGATGAAGACACGTTAAAGGCTGCGCACAGTGACACCGAGTCTGCAGAAAAAGCCAGCCTGGACAGCAGCAGAACTGGCACAGAGTCCAGACGAGTCACCCCTGACCCGCCCAGGTGAACTGATGATGGAAAATGACTAAATCATTGGGCTGGGCGCTATCTCGCTATTGGAGTTAATACCGGTATATTTTAAAAAGACAAATCTATTTGAGACAATACCGCCATACCGGTGTTGTCGCGGCTGTGCCTAGCAGGCACCATAGCTAAGAAAGATCCGGCCTGTGGGAATGGTCTTACTGACCCCCCGCATATTCACCTTTGCGCACAGCTGATGTTGCCTCAGCTTAGTGCCTCCTTATTAACCAGCGGTAACACAAGCCGGTGAAAAGATTCTACAGAACACCAGTTAGAGCTGGCTAACTGCAAAAGCTAACAGCAATTTAGCTGAAAACCTCACTGATGTCACAGAAACTGACTTTTAAAGGAACACACACACACACAAACACACACACAATGATGGAAAGTGTAAGGATGGAAAGGAAAATGCAGGTATAAGTAGACTAAGTATAGCAATGTAAAATATAACATATATGTGAATATATACAATATATACTTAATATGTGTACAGTATATTATATATACAGATATAATATGTCTATAACATATATACAATATATACCAATTGCTATGTAAGTGATCCCTGCAGTGGTTTCTCTGCCCACCAACATTTATTTTCCCTTCATTTAGCTGACAGTACAACATCTGTGTCGTCATCCATCCGTACGACATGCCCTGCCCATCGTAGTTGCTATTTAACATTTGTACTTTGGACACTGGCAAGCATGGCCTGTTCAAGTACCCTGATGTTTGTTGTCATATCTTGCCACTTAATATCATCATCTGGCGTAGACATCGCTGTTGAAACCTTTCAAATATGTATTTGATATGTTGTCCATGCCTCTGTTCCACATAACAAAGTTGTTATAACAATTGCTCTGAACACTTTGAATTTTCTATCTAGTCTGATGTCATGATTTTGGAACACTCGAGTCTTAAGTTATCCAAAGGCTGCAGCAGCTTGCCTGATTCTTTGATTGACTTCTGCATCAATGTTGGCATTTGAAGACATTACACTACCGAGGTATGTGAAGATTTCTACATTTTCAAGAGCCACTTCTTCTATCTCTATTGCTGGTGGTTGCAGAATGACGTCCTTTGGCGATGGTTGGTAGAGTACTTGTGTTTTCTTTGCATTTATTTGAAGTCCAAGTTGTGTGCATGCATAGTTAAATGCATCCAGTATAACTTGCAAATCTTCTGCTCTCTGGGCTGCTACTGCATTATCATCGGCATATTGAAATTCTACCACTGTGGACCTTGTAACTTTTGTTCTGGCTTGCAGCTTCCTCAGGTTGAACATTTTTCTATCTAGCCGAAATGCAATTTGAAATAGCTCAGCTGGTATTCATGAATATGCAATGTGGATCACAACAGAGATAAAGACGGAGAACAGTGTCGGGGTTTTCAGGCATCCCTGTTTTACTCCAGTTTTTACTTCAAAAGGAGCAGAATCATGGCCATTCCTAAGTACTGTAGCTGTCATATCAATGGGACTATACTGATGAATTTTGGAGGACATCCTGATCTTGCCAGTACTTCCCAAAGTAGTTCCCTGGAGGCAGTGTCAAATGTTTTGTGAGGTCAATTAACGCCATATAGAGGGGTTTATTTTGTTCAATGCATTTTTCTTGGAGTTGTCTCACCAAGAATATCATGTCAGTTGTTCCTTTCTTCCACGGTTGGTAAGTCCCTTAGGTCCATTTTAGAAGTCTGTTGGGGTATGGCTTTGAGGACATTCCTGTTAGAGACAGTTTGTTGGTTCAGTGGTTTTTCAAAGTGCTCTCACCACCGCTCCTTGATTTCTTTGTTGGTCTTCAGGATGGAACCCCTGTCTTTGCTCTTGAGGGGTACCTGACCTTTTATAGATGGTCCATGTATCTCTTTTGTCACTGTAAAGAATGCCTTGCAATTGTTGTTATCAGCTAAGAATTGTATTTCTTTAGCCTTCGACTACCACCATTTATTTTTCATGCCTCGCACTGTTCGTTGTACATCACTTTTGATTTCTTGATACTGATTTTTCTTTGAAATGGAGTTAGGGTCATTAAGTTGTATGAAAGCGTCCCTTTTTCTATTTATTAGCTGTTGGAGTTCCGTGTTATTTGGATCAAACCAGTCCTCATGTTTCCTGGTTTTCTACCCAATTGAGTAAACATGCTTTTCTGATTGCAGCCTTTAATTGCTCCCAGTGTTCTGTGATGTTTGTTGGGTTTATTTTCTTTCTAGTTCCATGGCATGCTCATCTTCCTTTAGACATTACACATTGTATTTTTTGCTGTGTGGTTTTTTGTGACATTTTCATCGAGCCTTTAGTTTCAGCCTCATAACTGATGAAATTAATCTCTGATCTGACCAGCACTCCTCTGCACAAGTTACAGCTCTGGTATGAAGCACATCTTGTTGGTCCCTCTTCCTCACTATAACGTAGTCAATCAAGTGCCAATGCTTTGATCTTGGGTGTTGCCAGGACACTTTGACGGAATTACTTTGTCCAAAGATGGTGTTCCGCACATTTGGTCAGAAGTAAGGCCCCATTTGCATTGGATTTACCTCCACCATCATGTCCAATTACACCCTCCCATATATTGTGATCTTTTCCAACTCTTGCATTGAAATCACCAAGAATAATAAGTTTATCGTGTTGTAGAGATGAGCTCATCTAACTCCGCATAGAACGCCTCTTTAGTTTCTTCTTCAGCACCTAGAGTTGGGGCATATGCACTTATGAGAGTAGCATGTTGGTTGTTTTAGGCTGATTCTCAGGCAGAAGTCTTTCATTTTTACCCACGGGCTGTTCTGTCAGTTGACCAAGTAGTTCATTTCCAATGGCAAATCCGACCCCGTGTGTTGTGGGTTGATCTGCTGCTTTTCCTTTCCGAAAGAAAGCGTAGTTGCCCTGTTCTTCCCTCAACTGGCCTTCTTCCGCTCATCTATTTGAAGTAACTCAATTACATTCCCTGGTAATTCATTGCATAAGGAGTGACTATAATTACTTTTTTAAAAAAAAGTTCAGAACAATTTTAGTGACAATAATGTGGTGTTAAGTTTAAACTGAACACTTTTTGTTGAAAATACTGATATATAAGCTAAAATAGCGGGATATCAGTTGTCACCCAGCCCTACCAGATGAGATTGTATATTTGAGTGGATTTGACACTGCTGCTCTTACTTGGACAGTAGAGAGACCACCCCACGTACATCCAGCCCAGCAGGATCCAGTGTTTCCAGTCTGACACTCCAAGTCATTCCAGACGCTGTCAGCATTCACAGCTCTGGTTCGGAAGCCAACGTTGTATGTTCCATGTTGTCACGTAGTCCACTCTGTTTACTCATTTCTGATCATCCTTTATCTGTACTGTCTCTATAGGTCCCAGAAAAAAGGCAAGCCAGTCCAAGCCTAGAGTTTGATGTCGACAGACTCTTTAAGAAGAGCGTCAAAAACCTTCCACAATCTCCCAGTAAGCCTTTCTTGTCCAGAGATCTTTTTTGGAACACATGCTGACTTTTATTTGAACAGACATTCTAGAACCTTTCACATCGGAGCCAGATGTTTGTGACCAGCCTGACTCGGGTGCGGTCCAAGAGGACATCAAAAGCCATTCTGTACACGTTGTAGAGACGCATGTAAGTATGGGTGTGGTTATCAAGATTCTTTGGGCACCACACCATTCCATTCTTGGGGGTAGCTATTCGATTCAGAATCGGTTTCGCAATTCAAAACAATTTTTATTCAAAATCAATTATTTTTAATAACATTAGATGCCAGTTCTATGATTAACTACATTGCTCCAAAAAACAGCTATGATACATTTCTATATTACTTAGAGGGGAGCTGCACTTTTTTGGACTTTTGCCTATCGTTCACAACTTTTATAAGAAGATAGAGGTTAGTGAGCTACTAGGACGGCAGTCTGAGATTGAGCCAGGGTCTTGGCCTTAGGGTATAGGACAGACATTTGACTCTTTCCATACATTGGGGACACACCCCTGTTGGAAAGAGCAGTTGGCCAGATGTGTGATGACCGGTGCCAAGTCCTCTGCATGTTCTTTCAGCAGCCAGGTGGGAATGTCATCCGGCCCACTTACTTCCTGGGGGTCCAGCCAAGTGAGGGCTAGCTTCATCTCACTTATGCTACAGATGTCGCTTTGGGTAGCTCTTGCTAGGGGATGGACACAATAGGGCATTGCTTTAGTCCACAATTCTGCAAAGAAGTTGTTCAGGGCTTCTGCAGTTTTGTCCTCTTCAACTTCTTGTATTTTGATTGTTCCATCAGTTGATGATTTAGCGTGTCCTAGTCCTTTATTTCTAAAGTCCCATCACTCCTTGGGGTTCTTTTTCTTTAGGTTTTGCATTTCATTTTTATATTTTATCTTTTATCTTTGCCTTGTGTATAAGTTTTTGGACATAGTTTGTGATTTCTCTCCATTTTCCCACTTTCCCCTATTTATTGTGGGCTTTTTGTCTTTTCTCTACAGCCTGTTTTATTTTCTCTGTCATCCATGGTTTGTCCGCATTTGTAATATTTTCAGCCGCACAGGCATGCATCTGTCCATTGCTGTCTGGATATAGTTGTTAGAACTTGCTGCTTTGGCAGTGATGTCCACAGCCTCATAGACAGCAGACCAGTCAGTCATAGCGATGCATGTTGACAGAGCCTCTTTTCTTGCTGTGGTCACTAATCCAGCCCTCCTCCTCTCCACCTGTTTTATTCACTGGGCTCAGCACCAAGCACTTGTGGTCGCTTGCACCTCGGGGGGCAAGGGTGGTTGGGGGGCTGTAGAAGTTATTAGTCATGTTCATAAAAATCAGATGTAGGTTGGCTTGCCCACGTGTATGACGTATAACTATCTGCCGAATATCGGGGTGGGAGGAGGTCAGCATTTTTGTGGGCAGTTTATTGAAATCCCCACTTTAATTGTGTCTATGGTGGTTATTAGAAAAAGTCTGCGGGCTATAGAGCGTTTTCCATTCGGGCTCCAGTAGTCTGGAATGCCCTCCCGGTAACAGTTCGAGATGCTACCTCAGTAGAAGCATTTAAGTCTCAACTTAAAACTCATTTGTATACTCTAGCCTTTAAATAGACTCCCTTTTTAGACCTGTTGATCTGCCGTTTCTTTTCTTTTTCTCCTCTGTCCCACTCTCCCTTATGGAGGGGGTCTGGTCCGATGGCCATGGAGGAAGTAATGGCTGCCCAGAGTCGGGACGCAGGATGGTTCGCTCGTCCAGAGTCGTGACCCAGGATGGACCGCTCGCCTGTGTATCGGCTGGGGACATCTCTGCGCTGCTGATCAGCCTCCGCTTGTGATGGTTTCCTGCTGGCTCCGCTGTGGACGGGACTCTCGCTGCTGTGTTGGATCCGCTTGTGGACTGGACTCTCGCGGCTGTGTTGGATCCACTATTGATTGAACTTTCACAGTATCATGTTAGACCCGTTCGACATCCATTGCTTTCGGTCCCCTAGAGGAGGGGGGTTGCCCACATATGCGGTCCTCTCCAAGGTTTCTCATAGTCATCATTGTCACTGTCACCGACGTCCCACTGGGTGTGAGTTTTCCTTGCCCTTATGTGGACCTGCCGAGGATGTCGTAGTGGTTTGTGTTGTGGTTTGTGCAGCCCTTTGAGACACTAGTGATTTAGGGCTATATAAATAACCATTGATTGATTGATTGATTGATATTAAGTACTCCCGGACGATTTTTTGTCTGCCCATGGTGGGTGATATAGGTTTCCCACAAATATGGTTGAGACACTGCTGGGGTTGTATTTGAACCCATGCACATTCAAAGTCATCACTCTCCAGGTCCCCTCTTCTTTTTGCCTGCAGTCTCTCATGACAGTACACAACCACACCCCCTCCACTTTTTCCATTTCTGTCTCTCCTAAATAGTTGGTAGTCCTTGACTGACAACGATTCATCCGGAATATTATTGTGCGCCCACGTCTCAGTAACACACCCGATGTCTGCATCTAAAGCTTTCAGCAACAGTTTATATTCGTCAGTTTTGTTTATCAATGACCTTGCGTTGCAGAGAGTTAACTTCGGCATGCGCGGCTTCTCTCGGTCAGGTTTAACACCTTAGCGTATTTCAACCAGGACACTCACCCTTTTCCTTCTTTGCAACATATTGTACATATTATATTTTGTTATGAAGGTGTCTGTTACTGCATTTTATATATATATTAAAAACATGAACAGACACCTTCATAACAAAATGTAATATATACCAGCACCCCCTGTGACCCCAAAGGGAATAAGCGGTAGAAAATGTAAATATATATATATATAAATATATATATACATATTTAAATGCAGTATTACTTGCAGCAGTAGTGCACCGTTAGGTCCAGCAAGACCTTCTCTGCTGGCCTAACATAACCAGAAATCATGATCATAATTAAAGATAAAAGTATTTTTTAATTGACTTTCCCTAAATATGTAAAAGTATTCATATTCTCTTCATGTCATATTATGCTCCTTCCACCGCTGTTATTTTTAGTTTAAAGTTTTTATCCAATCAGATTTCAGCCAGCTTATGTTGCCATGCTGTACCAAATCTGCCTTCACAATCAGCAATGCAGGCTTTTATGCACTGTAAGTTAACAGGCGCATGCAGTTGATAGACACTTGTGATAGCCAATCAGATCACCAGTTGTTGTCAGTAAGGCCTTCTAGCTGGCCTAAAGTTGAACGTGACATTTACACATCTTGTGATATCGGATGAATGTGAGAACACACACAGTTGATAGACAGTTGCGATAGCCAATCAGATCACAAGTTGTTGACAGTAGTCTCTCAAGTAGCCTGATGTTAACCAGACTGTGATTGGATACTCACTTGTCCCTCCAAAGTGAGTATCTGTCACAGACTGTGATTGGATACTCACTTGTCCCTCCAAAGTGAGTATCTGTCACAGACTGTGATTGGATACTCACTTGTCCCTCCAAAGTGAGTATCTGTCACAGACTGTGATTGGATACTCACTTGTCCCTCCAAAGTGAGTATCTGTCACAAGTTGCAATTTAGCAGGAAGTGTTGATCCACAAAGGAGAACAAAACGTTGATTAGGTGGCAGATATATATTGTGATGTTATGAGCTAGGTACCATAAGAACTCCATTACCCAGCATGCCACAGAAGTGAAGAGCATGTTTAGGTTGTTGAATGTAGTTATCCCGGCAGCTAGATGTTATTGATGAGCACGCTGTGGAGTAAACTTTTAAAAAGTCAGCCAACACGCCTCACCCGCATCTTTAATGATGAGACAAGACAACACGTATATTTGCAAGGACATTTTCAGAAAGGATATTTACAGAAATACTATAGCTCGGTTGGTAGAGCGGCCGTGCCAGCAACTTAAGGGATCCAGGTTCGATTCCCGCTTCTGCTTCTCCTTGGGCAAGACACTTTACCCACCTGCTCCCAGTGCCACCCACACTGCTTTAAATGGAACGTAGATATTGGCTTTCACGATGTAAAGCGCGTTTGAGTCACTAGAGAAAAGCGCTATATAAATATAATTGACTTCACTTCAACTACATCTTGTGAGCCCATGTCCGCGATGAAATAGGGAACCGCCCACCATTTCCACTCCAATCAGCCGACTACGAGCGCTACCACTGGCTTATATGGTGTCCAATTGGTGCTACGACTTGTGAGTTCAAATGTTAAATTTTTTCACGTTGAATGTTTTTTACCATTTTAATTTTGACAGTCCCACATAAGATATGTTTTAATTGCTGATGTGGGTTTATTGATTCTTAAATGCGCCAGAAAATAACCCGTTTTGTACACTGTTGAGGTGTTTCAATAGACAGTAGTGTTTAAATGTGTTTCTGTACAGTATTTCTTCAGCAATGGTCATGTGGTGACCTCAATGATGCTTTTTGGAAAGGTCATCACTGAAGGCCTAGGTGGGAAATGCACGGACTTGAAGTATGTACATAAAACGTTGATAGAGCGTTTTGAAATCTACGTCAGTGACTCACAAAGGCCACATTTTCCTTTTTTATCGTTTTAAAATTCTAAAATAAAAGACATGTTTGTGTCTCTCATAATGATTTTGAGCGGTAGGCAAAATTCCCCCAAAAAGTGCAAATTCCCTTTTAAATGACAACTGGTTTTGTTTATTAAAATGCTTCCCAAACATTTAAAAAAGTAAAATGCTGTTACCAAATGTCAGTATTTTAGTTTTATTGAGATTCAAAGTCTGTTTTTGTCAAATCATGTTTTTAATTTGTTCATTTCTTCGGTTATTATTTGTATTAGCTTTTGTGTCTTCTCTCCTGAACAAAACGCCAGTAGACCAGTATCATATTCTTAGGTGTCACTTTTCCGCCGCATGCTAGTAACGCTTGTCCATGGCCAAAGCAGTCCTAGGTGGGTGATGGTCAAGACCCCAGCTGGTCGCTCCTTGTAACATCTGAGCGTACACAGTAGGAAATGGCCAAAATAAAGACACAGCATACCTTCTTGCTGTGGTTTTAGCTCTGAACGCTGCCCTCAGTCTCCTCTTGGACAAAATGTGTCTCCTTGCTCTGGCCAACAAACCTGGCCCTGGTTCTCTTGTGTCTCATTGCAAGTGATATTGCAATGTTTATTTATATAGCCCCAAATCACAAATGTCTCAAAGGACTGCACAAATCATTACGACTACAACATCCTCGGAAGAACCCACAAAAGGGCAAGGAAAACTCACACCCAGTGGGCAGGGAGAATTCACATCCAGTGGGACGCCAGTGACAATGCTGACTATGAGAAACCTTGGAGAGGACCTCAGATGTGGGCAACCCCCCCCCCTCTAGGGGACCGAAAGCAATGGATGTCGAGCGGGTCTAACATGATACTGTGAAAGTTCAATCCATAGTGGCTCCAACACAGCCGCGAGAGTTCAGTTCAAGCGGATCCAAGACAGCAGCGAGAGTCCCCTCCACAGGAGACCATCTCAAGCGGAGGCGGATCAGCAGCGTAGAGATGTCCCCAACCGATACAGGCGAGCGGTCCATCCTGGGTCTCGACTCTGGACAGCCAGTACTTCATCCATGGTCATCGGACCGGACCCCCTCCACAAGGGAGGGGGGGACATAGGAGAAAGAAAAGAAGCGGCAGATCAACTGGTCTAAAAAGGAGGTCTATTTAAAGGCTAGAGTATACAGATGAGTTTTAAGGTGAGACTTAAATGCTTCTACTGAGGTAGCATCTCGAACTGTTACCGTGAGGGCATTCCAGAGTACTGGAGCCCGAACGGAAAACGCTCTATAGCCCGCAGACTTTTTTTGGGCTTTGGGAATCACTAATAAGCCGGAGTCCTTTGAACGCAGATTTCTTGCCGGGACATATGGTACAATACAATCGGCAAGATAGGATGGAGCTAGACCGTGTAGTATTTTATACGTAAGTAGTAAAACCTTAAAGTCACATCTTAAGTGCACAGGAAGCCAGTGCAGGTGAGCCAGTACAGGTGTAATGTGATCAAACTTTCTTGTTCTTGTCAAAAGTCTAGCAGCCGCATTTTGTACCAACTGTAATCTTTTAATGCTAGACATGGGGAGACCCGAAAATAATACGTTACAGTAATCGAGACGAGACGTAACAAACGCATGGATAATGATCTCGGCGTCTTTAGTGAACAAAATGGAGCGAATTTTAGCGATATTACGGAGATGAAAGAAGGCCGTTTTAGTAACGCTTTTAATGTGTGACTCAAAGGAGAGAGTTGGGTCGAAGATAATACCCAGATTCTTTACCGAGTCACCTTTTTTTATTATTTGGTTGTCAAATGTTAAAGTTGTATTATTGTAGTAATTGTAGTAACGTTGCAACACTTGCATGCCATACACAACAATGAGAGGATAACACGGATATATTGCTTATAATTATCTCCCGAAACTTCGCCCTGTTATTTGACTATAGGTGCCAGAAATAAAGCCGGTCTCTCCGAGCCCTGCGTTGGATGTTGAGCAAATCTTCAAAAGGAGTGTCAGACGCGTTCAGAATTCTCCCGGTAAGTTTCTTATTGTCCTGATCAACATGAAAATCGATGCTTCATGCTGGACTTGTTGATGACAGGACACCAATCCACGCTGGATCTCCGTGGCAGAAAAGACACGTTGGAGGTACCGTTTGGAAACCGGAGCCGTTCTGTACCTGCTTTAGACATGCACGTGAGTCCAAACATTCAACTCAGGGGTGTCCAAACTTTTTCCGCTGGTGGTCACATACTGAAAACTCAAAGCATGCTGGGGCCATTTTAAAAGTTTCCATTTTTCAAGATATACATTTTAAGGCCCTCCACAAGTCTGATCCCTCGCATCCGGAAGAGTCTGAGTGATACAAATGTATAAAAAATGAGTCCTATATTTACACTTAGACCTGAACTTGATCGAGACTTTTTTCTTTTTTTTTTTGCCTGATTTTTTTTAAAATCCACTTATTTATTGCAAAAACACAAAATATGCAATATTTCCCCAAAGTGTAATCCTTAAAAATAGGTCAATAATTCATAACATTGATTTAAATTCCTTATATTTTAATTGACAGTTTGAAAAAAAATACCCCACTAAAAGTATTGGGGATCCAAAAGGGCCCCACTCATAAAAGTTTCAAATAAGTTGCTTTTTTGTTTTTGGTATTTTTTACTTACAATCCTTAAGTCTTTAAATCACCATCAGATCTTTCCGTCGATTATTGTTTTTTATTTATGTACACGCTTTTGTTTTATTCTCTGTTTTGTTTTACATATGACAAAATATGCTATATTTTCCCTAGAAAATGTATTCCAAAATTGAATATAGATGTGAACTAATCTGAGCGTTGAATAGGTCAATAAATCAGACCAACATTGATTTTGATTAATTATTATTTTGTGAGCAGTGACAGTTTTAAAGGAAAAAACTGTCTACTTGGCAGTTTTTGTTATTAGAATCATGATTGAAACATCTACATTTCACCTGTTTGTTCTTGTGTAGGTTTTTTTAATAATAATTGTAGAATGTGGCTATTAAAGCATTAGCTGTGGGCCACAAATGGCCCCAGGACCACAATTTTGGACACCCCGGATATAAGTCTTTAGTGTCGCTAAACACGTTTCTTATCTGTAATTCTTCCAATTTGACAGGAAGATGAAGACGAAGACATTGACAGCTTGGTTAACTTCCACAGAAGCTCAATGGCTTCCAGTTCTGAAAGCTCAAAGGTATACCTCTTTTATTCAACATTTGTTTTCATTTTGATGACTGATTACTTAGGAGCTGATGCCTTTAGGCTATATTGAATGTCCAACTTTAAGGGACAGCAGGAATTGCCTTCTAAAAGGTCAACGTAATCCACAGAGCCCACTCGGCAGCCTGATGAGCATCTACAGTGAGTCAGGAGACCATGACAGCGTGGAGGTGAGCGGCCAGGTGGTCTTCTCTATGACCTATGACGAGTCCAGCCAGAGCCTGCAGGTCTTCATCAAGGAGTGCCAAGGGCTGGCCTGTGGTGATCCCATACGCCAGCTATCCAATCCGTAAATATCATATTTTCTTGTACGAGTGCAAGGATTGAGCAATCTTATTGAAAAAAACAGCTGATTTTCTTCACACACTTGGGTTGTGATGGTGACGCTATCCTCCATACCGCCGCTGTTCGAACCTTTTCCACCCCTTGCAGCGCTTGTTTCTCAGCGCTTTGGCAAACAAAAAACTGAAACGACTCGATAGTGCGGAGGTCGGCAACCCAAAATGTTAAAAAAGCCATATGGGACAAAAAATACAATTAAAAACATTTGGTCTGAACCCGCAAAAAAATTAACTCCTTATACAAGTGTTATAATGAAGACAACACATGATGTAAGTGTCTATATTAGCCTACTATCAAAATGACTTTAAAAGTCTTATACAAGTGTTATAATGAAGACAACACATGATGTAAGTGTCTATATTAGCCTTCTTGTGATGACTCTTCTTCGGCATTGTAATGCCGGTGTGGTTTTCCCGTGGATGCGTCGAAGCAGAACACAGCATAGGTAAGATAAAGGGTATTTAATAACAAAAGTCTATGAACAAAAATACTGGTGTAAAGAGAAAAAAGTAAACAAAAGACGCTAGCGTGAAAGCTAGGATAAAACAAGGAAAACTAGAACTTGGTACGAGGACACAAAAGAGTAAACAAAACATTTAGCATGAAAGCTAGACAATAAAGTGGCTTGGCGTGAGAGCTAGCGAGAAAATACATACGAATGATGAGAGTCGTCACTGATGCGCGTGGGCAAATTAGGATCCGAGAATGAGTGAACAGAAAAGGTGAGCTTAAATAGGAGGGTGATAATTATTAGCAGGTGTGCGGTACGAGTGTAGCAGGTGAACTAATGAGTAACCAGAGTGATGGGCAAAACAGGAAATAAACGGGTCAGACTGAGAATGAAAACAAAAATGGAAATAACAAACATGTGAAGATCTGAGCAGCAGATCGCAACACTTCTATCAGAATGACTTTAAAAGTGTTATATAAGTGTTATAATGAAGACAACACATGATGTAAGTGTCTATATTAGCCTACTGATGTTAACTGATGAGAGTCTTAAAGGTATGTAAGTGACATGGATGTTGATATTAAATGATGATGTAAGTGACATGGATGTTTATATTAATTGATGGGAGTCTTAAAGGTATGTAAGTGACATGGATGTTGATATTAAATGATGAGAGGCTTAAAGGCATATAAGTGACATGGATGTTGATATTAACTGTTGGGAGGCTTAAAGGTATGTAAGTGACATGGATGTTGATGTTAACTGATGAGAGTCTTAAAGGTATGTAAGTGACATGGATATTGATATTAAATGATGATGTAAGTGACATGGATATTGATATTAAATGATGATGTAAGTGACATGGATGTTGATGTTAACTGATGAGAGTCTTAAAGGTATGTAAGTGACATGGATGGGATGGGAGGCTTAAAGGTATGTAAGTGACATGGATGTTGATATTAACTGATGGGAGGCTTAAAGGTATGTAAGTGACATGGATGTTGATATTAACTGATGATGTAAGTGACATGGATGTTGATATTAACTGATGGGAGGCTTAAAGGTATGTAAGTGACATGGATATTGATATTAAATGATGATATAAGTGACATGGATGTTGATGTTAACTGATGAGTCTTAAAGGTATGTAAGTGACATGGATGTTGATATTAACTGATGGGAGGCTTAAAGGTATGTAAGTGACATGGATGTTGATATTAACTGATGGGAGGCTTAAAGGTATGTAAGTGACATGGATGTTGATATTAATTGATGGGAGGCTTAAAGGTATGTAAGTGACATGGATGTTGATGTTAACTGATGAGAGTCTTAAAGGTATGTAAGTGACATGGATGTTGATATTAAATGATGATGTAAGTGACATGGATGTTGATATTAAATGATGATGTAAGTGACATGGATGTTGATGTTAACTGATGAGAGTCCTAAAGGTATGTAAGTGACATGGATGTTGATATTAACTGATGGGAGGCTTAAAGGTATGTAAGTGACATGGATGTTGATATTAACTGATGGGAGGCTTAAAGGTATGTAAGTGACATGGATGTTGATATTAATTGATGGGAGGCTTAAAGGTATGTAAGTGACATGGATGTTGATATTAACTGATGATGTAAGTGACATGGATGTTGATATTAAATGATGAGAGGCTTAAAGGTATGTAAGTGACATGGATGTTGATATTAAATGATGATGTAAGTGACATGGATGTTGATATTAACTGATGAGAGTCCTAAAGGTATGTAAGTGACATGGATGTTGATATTAACTGATGGGAGGCTTAAAGGTATGTAAGTGACATGGATGTTGATATTAACTGATGGCAGGCTTAAAGGTATGTAAGTGACATGGATGTTGATATTAACTGATGGGAGGCTTAAAGGTATGTAAGTGACATGGATGTTGATATTAATTGATGGGAGGCTTAAAGGTATGTAAGTGACATGGATGTTGATATTAACTGATGATGTAAGTGACATGGATGTTGATATTAACTGATGATGTAAGTGTCATGGATGTTGATATTAACTGATGATGTGTCATGGATGTTGATATTAACTGATGATGTAAGTGTCATGGATGTTGATATTAACTGACGATGTAAGTGTCATGGGTGTTGATATTAACTGATGATGTAAGTGACATGGATGTTGATATTAATTGATGGGAGGCCTAAGGTCACATGGGTGTTGACATCACAACTTCCTTCCACTTTCTCTAATCTTTCATGATGTTTGGATGGTGGCTTGTGATCAGGGTACCAGGGTCCATTCAGCGCTGCTTGCAGATTTAATTTCTCTTTGAATTTGTCTGTTTCCAAGTCTTCTACTGATAGTAAGCAACTATCTGTGGGACAGCCCAACTCTATGCTAAGTCTCTAGCGATGTTAGCGTAGCATAAGCCGCCCCTGTATTTATTGTGCCGCACATGTCAACAAATTCTTTCTGGATTTTTTTTCAGTTACGTGAAATGTTACCTGCTGCCTGACAAATCCCGTATGAGCAAGAGGAAGACCACCATCAAGAGACACACCTGCGACCCCGTCTACAATGAAACTTTCAAGGTGACTCATTCAGGAGACTTTAGGTGGGCTGTTGACTTTGCAGATTACAGTAGCTCTTGTCAGTCTTGACTCCGGTCCTGACTTCAGTGTACAGTCGGGTTGATGGAACCAAACTGCTGAGAAGAACATATTTAACACTCCACACACGCCTGGTGATGGAAAATAGTCCATTCCTAAACATCTCTCTTCTCAGTACTCCGTTAGCCGATCTCAGCTGTTCACTCGGTCCATGCTGCTCTCGGTGTGGCACCACGGCCGCCTGAGCCGCAACCCTTTCCTGGGGGAGGTGGAGATGGCTCTGGACTGCTACGACCTGGACTCCCCGCAGGAGCAACGCATGGCGCTCATGACCAGGGTACAGAATTAACTTATGTACATCACAACTAAAAGTATTCACAGCACTTGACTTTTTTCACATTTTATGTTTCAGCCGTATTCCAAAATGAAATACATCCATTTTTGTCCTCAAAATTCTACAAACAACACCCCATAATGACATTGTGAAAATGACATTTAGATAGCAATTGTCAACTAAGTAATGTAGATAAGTATTCACAGCATTTCTTGCTGCACCTTAGGCAGCAATTACACCTCAAGTCTTTTTGAACACCATGCCACAAACTTGCCACACCTATCTTGGCACACCTTCAACCATTCCTCTTTGCAGCACCTCTCAAGCTCCATCAGGTTGGATGGGAAGTGTTTGTTTTCATCCAGGAGGTCTCTGTACATTGCTGCATTCATCTTAGTCTCGTCAGGGAGGTGACCAAGACCATGGTCACTCTGTGGAGAGGAGAACCTTCCAGAAGGACAATCCACCAATCAGGCCTGTGTGGTAGAGTGGCCAGACAAAAATCACTTCTTAAGTCAAAAGTTTGCCAAAATGCACCTGAAAGACTCTCAGACCATGAGAAACTAAAGGATCTGGTCAGATGAGACAAAGATTGAAGTCTCTGGCGTGAATGTCAGGCATCATGTTTGAAGGAAACCAGGCGGCGCTCATCACCAGGCCAATACCATCCCTACAGTGGTGGCAGCATCATGCTGTGGGGATGCTCTTCAGGAACTGGGAGACTAGTCAGGATAGAGGGAAAGATGAATGCAGCAATGTACAGAGACATCTAGGATGAGAACCTTCCCATCCAACCTGATGGAGCTTGAGAGGTGCTGCAAAGAGGAATGGTTGAAGGTGTCCAAAGATGGGTGTGCCAAGTTTGTGACATTGTGCTGTATAATGTTTTTTTTGTTTTTTCTTTAATAATTTAGCACAAAACAAAAGTATAACCTTTTTACATTGTCATTTTCGGGTATTGTCTGTAGAATTTTGAGGACAAAAATGAATGAATCCCATTTTGGAAATAGGTTGTAAAATAAGAAAATGTGTCAAAAAGTACTTTCTGGATGCAGTGTTCTACAAATGGTCACATTATACCTAAATATAAGATGGTCTTTTTTTCTGGAAAATACAGGTGGTGTTATATTTAGTGTGTGGGTGAAGACTTATACATGCAAACCAACAGGTGGTGTTATATTTAGTGTGTGGGTGTGGAGACTTATACATGCAAACTAACAGGTGGTGTTATATTTAGTGTGTGGGTGTGGAGAATTATACATGCAAACCAACAGGTGGTGTTATATTTAGTGTGTGGGTGTGGAGAATTATACATGCAAACCAACAGGTGGTGTTATATTTAGTGTGTGGGTGTGGAGACTTATACATGCAAACCAACAGGTGGTGTTTTATTTAGTGTGTGGGTGGAGACTTATACATGCAAACCAACAGGTGGTGTTATATTTAGTGTGTGGGTGTGGAGACTTATACATGCAAACCAACAGGTGGTGTTATATTTAGTGTGTGGGTGGAGACTTATACATGCAAATCAACAGGTGGTGTTATATTTAGTGTGTGGGTGTGGAGACTTATACATGCAAACCAACAGGTGGTGTTATATTTGGTGTGTGGGTGGAGACTTATACATGCAAACCAACAGGTGGTGTTATATTTGGTGTGTGGGTGTGGAGACTTATACATGCAAACCAACAGGTGGTGTTATATTTAGTGTGTGGGTGTGGAGACTTAATACATGCAAACCAACATGTGGTGTTATATTTAGTGTGTGGGTGTGGAGAATTATACATGCAAACCAACAGGTGGTGTTATATTTAGTGTGTGGGTGTGGAGACTTATACATGCAAACCAACAGGTGGTGTTATATTTAGTGTGTGGGTGGAGACTTATACATGCAAACCAACAGGTGGTGTTATATTTAGTGTGTGGGTGGAGACTTATACATGCAAACCAACAGGTGGTGTTATATTTAGTGTGTGGGTGTGGAGACTTATACATGCAAACCAACAGGTGGTGTTATATTTAGTGTGTGGGTGGAGTCTTATACATGCAAACCAACAGGTGGTGTTATATTTAGTGTGTGGGTGTGGAGACTTATACATGCAAACCAACAGGTGGTGTTATATTTAGTGTGTGGGTGTGGAGAATTATACATGCAAACCAACAGGTGGTGTTATATTTAGTGTGTGGGTGGAGACTTATACATGCAAACCAACAGGTGGTGTTATATTTAGGGTGTGGGTGTGGAGACTTATACATGCAAACTAACAGGTGGTGTTATATTTAGTGTGTGGATGGAGACTTATACATGCAAACCAACAGGTGGTGTTATATTTAGTGTGTGGGTATGGGAACTTATACATGCAAACCAACAGGTGGTGTTATATTTAGTGTGTGGGTGTGGAGACTTATACATGCAAACCAACAGGTGGTGTTATATTTAGTGTGTGGGTGTGGAGACTTATACATGCAAACCAACTGGTGGTGTTATATTTAGTGTGTGGGTGTGGAGACTTATACATGCAAACCAACAGGTGGTGGAGACTTATACATGCAAACCAACAGGTGGTGTTATATTTAGTGTGTGGGTGTGGAGACTTATACATGCAAACCAACAGGTGGTGTTATATTTAGTGTGTGGGTGTGGAGACTTATACATGCAAACTAACAGGTGGTGTTATATTTAGTGTGTGGGTGGAGACTTATACATGCAAACCAACAGGTGGTGTTATATTTAGTGTGTGGGTGTGGAGACTTATACATGCAAACTGACAGGTGGTGTTATATTTAATGTGTGGGTGTGGAGACTTATACATGCAAATCAACAGGTGGTGTTATATTTAGTGTGTGGGTGTGGAGACTTATACATGCAAACCAACAGGTGAAGTTATATTTAGTGTGTGGGTCTGGAGACTTATACATGCAAGCCAACAGGTGGTGTTATATTTAGTGTGTGGGTGTGGAGACTTATACATGCAAACCGACAGGTGGTGTTATATTTAGTGTGTGGGTGGAGACTTATACATGCAAACCAACAGGTGGTGTTATATTTAGTGTGTGGGTGTGGAGACTTATACATGCAAACCAACAGGTGGTGTTATATTTAGTGTGTGGGTGTGGAGACTTATACATGCAAACTAACAGGTGGTGTTATATTTAGTGTGTGGGTGTGGAGACTTATACATGCAAACTAACAGGTGGTGTTATATTTAGTGTGTGGGTGTGGAGACTTATACATGCAAACCAACAGGTGGTGTTATATTTAGTGTGTGGGTGTGGAGACTTATACATGCAAACCAACAGGTGGTGTTATATTTAGTGTGTGGGTGTGGAGACTTATACATGCAAGCCAACAGGTGGTGTTATATTTAGTGTGTGGGTGTGGAGACTTATACATGCAAACCAACAGGTGGTGTTATATTTAGTGTGTGGGTGGAGACTTATACATGCAAGCCAACAGGTGGTGTTATATTTAGTGTGTGGGTGGAGACTTATACATGCAAACCAACAGGTGGTGTTATATTTAGTGTGTGGGTGTGGAGACTTATACATGCAAACTAACAGGTGGTGTTATATTTAGTGTGTGGGTGTGGAGACTTATACATGCAAACTAACAGGTGGTGTTATATTTAGTGTGTGGGTGTGGAGACTTATACATGCAAACCAACAGGTGGTGTTATATTTAGTGTGTGGGTGTGGAGACTTATACATGCAAACCAACAGGTGGTGTTATATTTAGTGTGTGGGTGTGGAGACTTATACATGCAAGCCAACAGGTGGTGTTATATTTAGTGTGTGGGTGTGGAGACTTATACATGCAAGCCAACAGGTGGTGTTATATTTAGTGTGTGGGTGTGGAGACTTATACATGCAAGCCAACAGGTGGTGTTATATTTAGTGTGTGGGTGTGGAGACTTATACATGCAAGCCAACAGGTGGTGTTATATTTAGTGTGTGGGTGTGGAGACTTATACATGCAAGCCAACAGGTGGTGTTATATTTAGTGTGTGGGTGTGGAGACTTATACATGCAAGCCAACAGGTGGTGTTATATTTAGTGTGTGGGTGAAGACTTATACATGCAAACCAACAGGTGGTGTTATATTTAGTGTGTGGGTGTGGAGACTTATACATGCAAACCAACAGGTGGTGTTATATTTAGTGTGTGGGTGTGGAGACTTATACATGCAAACTAACAGGTGGTGTTATATTTAGTGTGTGGGTGTGGAGACTTATACATGCAAACTAACAGGTGGTGTTATATTTAGTGTGTGGGTGTGGAGACTTATACATGCAAACCAACAGGTGGTGTTATATTTAGTGTGTGGGTGTGGAGACTTATACATGCAAACCAACAGGTGGTGTTATATTTAGTGTGTGGGTGTGGAGACTTATACATGCAAGCCAACAGGTGGTGTTATATTTAGTGTGTGGGTGTGGAGACTTATACATGCAAGCCAACAGGTGGTGTTATATTTAGTGTGTGGGTGGAGACTTATACATGCAAGCCAACAGGTGGTGTTATATTTAGTGTGTGGGTGTGGAGACATATACATGCAAGCCAACAGGTGGTGTTATATTTAGTGTGTGGGTGGAGACTTATACATGCAAACCAACAGGTGGTGCCGAGCGAGTCCCATGACATGGAGAGACGCAACAACCATTCTCCCACAATGGTGATCACTGAAGCTAAGAAATATTTGATCCTCCTTTTCTCTGCCATCGACCAGCAATTATTTAGGAAAAACATGATTTTGTCACGTTAGGAGTTTCGTAAAAAGGAATCGTCTGTTATGCTCCGTTGTCCGATATAATGAAAGGTTTTGTCGTTACAAGTAGTGTCTAAGAATTCACAACTGCTGTACAAGTGTAAAAAGAAGTGAAGTGCTGTATGAATACAACTACTCAGCTGTGACTTGGGCTCGGGCTGGACAATTCATTTAATTTTTTTTTTATTTCCATCATGGCGTCTCACGAATAAAGAAATCATCGTGAAAAGAAGATGAATTAGCCACACGACGTACGCGCAAATTCCGGCGCTTGTAACAGTGAAACAGATGAAGCGTGAATGAGTGTCAAAAATACACATCTACTAGAAGTTTATGGTTACTACTTTTTATTTGACACAGCGCTAGTTAGCATGTCTAGTCATATCAATATCAATATCAATCTGGACTCAACAAAAAGTATCATCCGTTCTGACTGTGCTAACAAATTCTAATGTTTTAAAAAAAAAAGTACACTTTGCACAATTATGCTTTGATGCAAAATACTGGTCAACTTTGTATTGCACCAACAAATGTGAGAGTTTTTGCATTTAATTAAAAAATGTTTTATTAAATTTAGTTTTACACAAAAACACACTGTATGGTGGTAAAAGTAGTGTAAAATGTAAAAAAAAAAAAAAAAACCTGAATTAAAGCAATTGAAATGGAAAAACTGAATGTTTTTGTTATTTTATTATTTAAATGTATTATTTTTCTTATTATTTTACTTGTGCTTTATTCATGACTAATTAATATCCAGGTTTTTTTTTCAAACATTTTCCTGGTCCAATAAATACTTCTAATAGTCCAGCCGCAAAATGGGCGGGGTGTATTAGGAAGTGGTCCAGCCCTAAAGTGGGCGGGGTGTATAAGGAAGTGGTCCAGCCCTAAAGTGGGCGGGGTGTATAAGCAAGTGGTCCAGCCCTAAAGTGGGCGGGGTGTATTAGGAAGTGGAATGGTAGGCCGTGTTGCTGTGTCATACAAGTGTAAAAAGAATTGAAGCACTACAAACCTGGATAAACATGGGGATGGAGGGCCTCTTTATATTAACACTAAGTACAGTTGTACAATATTGAAATTAGCCTTTTTTGTAGGGTGATGGATGCTTAGTGGTACTCATCTGCCTTGACAGTCATGACTACCTTATTGGGGCCATTAATAATAAATGTATGTTGTAATATATAATGATTTGTTTCACTTGAAGGCTCCCTGCTCTGTACCAGCCTCCGTCTTTAGCCAATTTAAAGGAGAACTGGTCATTTCCTTGAAGTATGTCACACCTAAAGCGCCAGTCAGGGAGAAAATGAAAGGTAAGGCTATGTGAGGAAGTGATTGTAAGGCGTGAAGACTAAATGTCTGTCTGTCTCCTGGTTAGGCAAGAAGACAGTGGCTGTGGAAGGCGGCGAGCTGCATATCCTAATTAAAGAGGCAAGGAACCTGATGGCCATGAAAGGAGGCGGCGGCACATCAGATAGCTTTGTAAAAGGGTGAGCCAGATGTGAAGCCGTCATCCTGGGAGAGCTTCCTTGTTGAACTCCTTTTTTGGTGCCGCTGCAGGTACTTGTTCCCTTCTAAGTCGAAGACCACCAAGAGAAAGACACCAGTGGTGAAAAGGAACCTGAACCCCCACTACGGCCACACTTTTGTGTACAAGGACCTGGCGCTGGAGCAGCTGAAGACCATGTGTCTGGAACTGACGGTGTGGGACCGAGAGCCCATGCTGAGCAATGAGTTCCTTGGAGGAGTACGCCTCAGCTCTGGCAAAGGTCAAACACTGAGTAATCTAAGATAGTATGTGTCTCTAGATCAATGAGTTCCTTGGATGAGTACACCTCAGCTCTGGCAAAGGTCAAACACTGAGTAATCTAAGCTAGTATGTGTCTCTAGATCAATGTGTTCCTTGGAGGAGTACGCCTCAACTCTGGCAAAGGTCAAACGCTGAGTAATCTAAGCTAGTATGTGTCTCTAGATCAATGAGTTCCTTGGAGGAGTACACCTCAGCTCTGGCAAAGGTCAAACACTGAGTAATCTAACCTAGTATGTGTCTCTAGATCAATGAGTTCCTTGGAGGAGTACGGCTCAGCTCTGGCAAAGGTCAAACGCTGAGTAATCTAAGCTAGTATGTGTCTCTAGATCAATGAGTTCCTTGGAGGAGTACACCTCAGCTCTGGCAAAGGTCAAACACTGAGTAATCTAAGATGGTATGTGTCTCTAGATCAATGAGTTCCTTGGAGGAGTACACCTCAGCTCTGGCAAAGGTCAAACACTGAGTAATTTAACCTAGTATGTGTCTCTAGATCAATGAGTTCCTTGGAGGAGTACACCTCAGCTCTGGCAAAGGTCAAACACTGAGTAATCTAAGATGGTATGTGTCTCTAGATCAATGAGTTCCTTGGAGGAGTACACCTCAGCTCTGGCAAACGTCAAACACTGAGTAATCTAACCTAGTATGTGTCTCTAGATCAATGAGTTCCTTGGAGGAGTACGCCTCAGCTCTGGTAAAGGTCAAACACTGAGTAATCTAACCTGGTATGTGTCTCTAGATCAATGAGTTCCTTGGAGGAGTACACCTCAGCTCTGGCAAAGGTCAAACACTGAGTAATCTAAGATGGTATGTGTCTCTAGATCAATGAGTTCCTTGGAGGAGTACACCTCAGCTCTGGCAAAGGTCAAACACTGAGTAATCTAACCTAGTATGTGTCTCTAGATCAATGAGTTCCTTGGAGGAGTACGCCTCAACTCTGGCAAAGGTCAAACACTGAGTAATCTAAGATAGTATGTGTCTCTAGATCAATTAATTCCTTGGAGGAGTACGCCTCAGCTCTGGCAAAGGTCAAACACTGAGTAATCTAAGATGGTATGTGTCTCTAGATCAATGAGTTCCTTAGAGGAGTACACCTCAACTCTGGCAAACGTCAAACACTGAGTAATCTAACCTAGTATGTGTCTCTAGATCAATGAGTTCCTTGGAGGAGTACACCTCAGCTCTGGCAAACGTCAAACACTGAGTAATCTAACCTAGTATGTGTCTCTAGATCAATGAGTTCCTTGGAGGAGTACACCTCAGCTCTGGCAAAGGTCAAACACTGAGTAATCTAACCTAGTATGTGTGTCTCTAGATCAATGAGTTCCTTGGAGGAGTACGCCTCAGCTCTGGTAAAGGTCAATTTCCCTTGTGGATCATTAGTTTGTCTAAATCCCGGGCCACATTTGACATGGGCCACTCCTTGAATAGTTCTAGAGTACAAATCCAGCAGACATCATATTTACAAACTATTGATGGAACTTGTGTTGAAGTCGGACTTATGGCAAGGTGACTTTCATGTAGTCAATACTACATGTAGTATATGTAGCCAGTACTACATGTAGTATATGTAGCCAATACTACATGTAGTAGTATATACTACCAGACTGGAGGAAAAGCGGACAAAGACTGGTCTGCGCAACTAGCGTTAATCATTTCTACACCTCCTATTTTTTTGTGATGTAGTGATTGGAGCACATACTTGTTGCTCACAAAAAATTCATGAAGTTTGCTTCTTTGATGAATTATGGCTCTACTAAAATGTGAACACATCTGCTGGGTCAAAAGTATACATACAGCACATACATGATCAATTTTGGTGATGTGGAAATGTTACAATCAAATGAAAGTAGCTTCATGTGATTGTGATTGTTGACTTCTCTGAGCCCATTTAAATGTGGCTCATGTGATGCAGTCATTAGACTGGCTTACAAACGCCACAACGAGAAAGTCAAAGGAACTCGGCACAGATCTGGAAAAAGGAATCATTGACTTGAACAAGTCAGGAAAGTCACTTGGAGCCATTTCAAAGCAGTTTAAGGTCCCAAGAGCAACTGTGCAGACACTTGTTTATAAGTATAAAGTGCATGGCACAGTTTTGTCACTGCCATGATCAGGAAGAAAATGCAAGCTATCACCTGCCACTGAGAGAAAATTGGTGAGGATGATCAAGAGTCAGGAAAGAAGCAGCAAAAAGCAGGTCTGCAATGAATTGGAAGCTGCTGGAACACAGGTGTCAGTGTCCACAGTCAAGCATGGCCATGGACTGAGAGGCTACCATGCAAAAAGGAAGCCCTTGCTCCAGAAGCCACACCTAAAGGCTCCTCTAAACTTTGCTGCTGATCACATGGACAAAGATAACACCTTCTGGAGGAAAATTCTGTGGTCAAATGAAACTAAACTTTAGTTTGTTTGGCCACAATACCCAGCAATATGTTTGGAGGAGAAATGGTGAGGCATTTAATCCCAGGAACACCATGCCTACTGTCAAGCATGGTGGTGGTAGTATTATGCTCAGGGCCTGTTTTGCAGCCAATGGAACTGCTGCTTTAAATGGGACAATGAAAAAGGAGGATTAGCTCCAAATTGTTCAGGACAAGCTAAAATCATCAGGGGGGAGGTTGGGTCTTGGGCACAGTTGGGTGTTCCAACAGGACAAAGACCCCAAATACACCTCAAAAGTGGTCAAGGAATGGCTAAATCAGACTAGAATGAAGGTTTTCGAATGGCCTTCACAAAGTCCTGACTTAAAGGTGTGGACAATGCTGAAGAAACAAGTCCAACACATTTAGCTGAACTGCAGCAATTTTGTGGTGAAAAATGTAAGCAGAAGCTTGTGGATGGCTACCAAAACCACCTTATTGCAGGTAAACTTGCCAAGGGACATGGAAGCAAATATGAACATTGCTGTATGTATACTTTTGATTGCTCACATTTTCAGTAGAGTCATAATAAATTCATAAAACAAGCAAACTTCATGAATGTTTTTTGTGAGCAACAAGTATGTGCTCCAATCACTACATCGCAAAAAAATAAGAGTTGTAGAAATGATTGGAAAGTCAAGACAGCTCTGACATCATGTTCTTTACAAGTGTACCTACACTTTTGACCAGGACTGCATACATACATACATAATAATGATTATAGTGTTTATTGTTCTTCGGTCAATGGTCAACAAAGCAAACAAACAGTTGTACATTCATAGATTGGGACGGCGCGGCGCAGTGGGAGAGTGGCCGTGCGCAACCCGAGGGTCCCTGGTTCAAATCCCACCTAGTACCAACCTCGTCACGTCCGTTGTGTCCTAAGCAAGACACTTCACCCTTGCTCCTGATGGGTGCTGGTTGGCGCCTTGCATGGCAGCTCCCTCCATCAGTGTGTGAATGTGTGTGTGAATGGGTAAATGTGGAAGTAGTGTCAAAGCGCTTTGAGTACCTTGAAAGGTAGAAAAGCGCTATACAAGTACAACCCATTTATCATTTATTTAAAATAAAAAAATTTGCAGACCAAAAGGGTTTAGGCTGAAGTTAAACACTTATTGCTCCTAACCCTATAAACAATTTCAAGTACAAAATAAACTTCCGAAAATTATAAAATGTCCTTTGCACAACTTATTATAAATACACATTATAAACAACATTATAAACAACATGAACGTAGTTCAATTTTATACACAGTACAGGCATGTGAAATATCCCTGTTTACATATTAAACCTTTGCACTAATTATATATACAAACAATCGTACTTCTATTATTATTTATATCTCATGTTTAGTTTTTAATTAACATTAATCATAGTATTAACTACAATGTTGATTCAAAAGTGATATCTTTTTTCAAGACATTGGTCAAAGTGTTTTTTAAATGTGTGAATGGAACTGGAACATACATACTTACTTACATACATACATACATACATACATACACACACATACATACACACATACTTACATACATACACACATACATACATACATACATACATACATACACACACACACACACATACATACATACTTAGATACATACTTACATACATACTTACATACATACTTAGATACATACATACTTACATACATACATACTTACATACATACACACATACTTACATACATACTTACATACACACATACTTACATACATACTTACATACTTAGATACATACATACATACATACATACACACATACTTACATACATACATACATACATACATACTTACATACATACACACACACACACACATACATACATACTTACATACATACTCACATACATACATACACACACACACACACATACATACTTACATACATACATACATAAATAGAACAATTTAGTCTGTCCAGTCACTGTTTCTGGTGTCCATATTGTCCTTCTGTCACATCTCTTACGTGTGACCAATACAGTACAGGGTTACACACACAATACAGTACAGGGTTACACACACAATACAGTACAGGGTTACACACACAATGCAGTACAGGGTTACACACACAATACAGTACAGGGTTACACACAATACAGTAGAGTTATTACACACAATACAGTACAGGGTTACACACAATACAGTACAGGGTTACACACACAATACAGTACAGGGTTACACACACAATACAGTACAGAGTTATTACACACAATACAGTACAGGGTTACACACAATACAGTACAGTACAGGGTTACACACACAATACAGTACAGAGTTATTACACACAATACAGTACAGGGTTACACACAATACAGTACAGGGTTATTACACACAATACAGTACAGGGTTACACACACAATACAGTACAGTACAGGGTTACACACACTTGGATCTGTCGCACATGCTCATTACAAACACACATTAGTGTGTTAGGGCTTACTGAAAACCCTTTTAAACTATTTTTTGACATTGAGAGGGTCTACTTTTCAGCATCAATGCTGGATTAGGAGCAGCACACTATTGAGGGATGTTCCTTCCCTGAAGCAGGAGTGACAAAGTAAGCGTGTGTGCCCTCCCGCCCACTGCAGGCACCGTCCTTATTGGCAGCAACCTGCTGGAAATGGATTCCGTTGGGGAAGAAGTCAGTCTGTGGCAGAAAATGATGCAGTACCCCGACTCCTGGGCAGAGGGCAGTCTTCCCTTGCGCGCCTCCATGGGACAGAAGAAGGGCAAATAAGGACGCCTCGTCTGGATGTAAAGGGCGGCAAAAGTCAGAAACAATAAGATTGTATGTAGTTCCCCCAGTGCCATGACAGAACTCACAGCTGAAGAAATGTACCAATCAATACTCAACTCAGGATTTATATTTGGATGCTGGCACTTTTTTATACCTGCAGAAATTCCTTGTCCAGGGGCTCCCCCACCTTCCTTGACTCCACTTTCCTTGTCCAGGGTGTACCTGCCTTCCTGATCCTGGCTCTACCCCGCATTTCTTGTCCTGGGTGTATCTAACCTTCCGCTTGAATGCAGCTAGGGTAAGGCTCCTGCTAGCCCGCGACCCGAGAGGGACAAACGGTAGAAAATGGATGGATGACATGTGTTAAATTTGTTATCAAACACTAAATAAATTGTGCTGATTGAAATATTTGCTCTAGCCATTGCCGCTTTGCCAATATTACATCATGAAAATGAGATTTGAATGCGTTTGTTTACCTCAAAGGTGCCTTGATCCTGTTCAGCCAATAAATATTAACCAGACAAACTATTTCCTTGGATTATTTTATAGCCATTAAGTCATTGGTGTCCAAACGTTTTGACTTGGGAGGGAGGGGCAAAAGCCATATAAAGTAACAATAAATATACATGTATTTGTGTACATATATTAAAACCCCACTTGAGAACTTTTGGTTGATTTTTGTCGGCGCCAGTGGACCCCAGCAGTCGTGTTTTGGCAGAAGAAGAGCACACTTCCAATGATGCGACACAAATATTAACCTCTAATGGCGATGCTTGGAGTGTGCTACAAACATGATGCCAAGAAAGGAAGACTTGTGGGAGAGTTTCTTTGAATGAAGTAGTGGGGAACTGGTGGCCATTTCTTTCCGATAGCCAACATTAGCATTTGCGTATCACAAGAGCCAAGGCAGCATCGCTCTGAAATTCCCCATCTTTGAGCCAGGACAATGTTGATCCTTGACTGTCCTTTTATTCGGGTAGGCTCCCTTTTTCTTTTGTCTCTGGGACAAAACTTTTTGTTTCTTTGGTTGTCATGGATAGCAGTAATTGCACGCAGGCGTTCATCTCTGCTTTTAGTTTTCTGGCAGCACGCAGGCGTTTGCAGCAACTTCTGTCTTTTTAACCTACGGGGATGTTGTAAAGCCAATCAGCAGGGTTCTGTGCTGGGTTCCTGCCCCCTCCTCAAAGTCACTAAGATCCATACAGACCCCTCAGGTCATGACACAGGTGTCTATCAACTAGTTGTAAGTCCATGTATCGTCCTAAAAGTTCTGGAAATGTTTGATGAAGGTTGAAATAGTGCTGCATTAATATAATGGATGTATATTTATATAATTGGATACTAAGAGTATGTGAAAGTTTGACTCCTACCTTGTTGACTTCTGTGACAACTTCAAGTTTTGTCATCAATCAGAAATATCAAGCAGCTAAAATGCGACCAACATGGAGAAGTGTGGAGACTGTTTTGTATTTCATGCTTTCCAATGCATTTAAATGGCTGTCATTAAGATTTCATTTATGGTGCTTGGACTTTTTTTTATATTACCCACAAAGTTGAGTGAGCATTTTGTGTTATAGATGGATAAGATAAAACTTTATTGATTCCTTCAGGAAAATTAAAATGCCAGCAGCAGTGTACAGAGTTGAGATCAATTTAAAAAAGTAAATAATGGGGGCATAAATGGAAACATAATAGGAACATATTACAATAAGAATAAAAAATAAAAAGCAACAATGGGAATAAAAATATAACTGTAAAATAAGAATACAACAAGAGAAACCAGGCAAGAGTGACTCTGTTATGAAAACGTATTGCACTTTTATTGTTTTGCATCCCCTTTCATCATACTAGTAAACGCTGTGCCGCTAACACTTAAGAACATATTCTTGGACACAGCTTGTGTAGTGTGTGACTATGTGTGTTGACTTTGGATTGGGTCATACTAGTAAATGCTGTGCCGCTAACACTTAAGAACATATTCTTGGACACAGCTTGTGTAGTGTGTGACTATGTGTGTTGACTTTGGATTGGGTCATACTAGTAAATGCTGTGCTGCTAACACTTAAGAACATATTCTTGGACACAGCTTGTGTAGTGTGTGACTATGTGTGTTGACTTTTGGTGTCACTTGCACTCTTTTTGTGCCAAAGTTCTTTGGATTGGGTCATACTAGTAAACGCTGTGCCGCTAACACTTAAGAACATATTCTTGGACACAGCTTGTGTAGTGTGTGACTATGTGTGTTGACTTTTTGTGTCACTTGCACTCTTTTTGTGCCAAAGTTCTTTGGATTGGGTCATACTAGTAAACGCTGTGCCGCTAACACTTAAGAACATATTCTTGGACACAGCTTGTGTAGTGTGTGACTATGTGTGTTGACTTTTGGTGTCACATGCACTCTTTTTGTGCCAAAGTTCTTTGGATTGGGTCATACTAGTAAACGCTGTGCCGCTAACACTTAAGAACATATTCTTGGACACAGCTTGTGTAGTGTGTGACTATGTGTGTTGACTTTTTGTGTCACTTGCACTCTTTTTGTGCCAAAGTTCTTTGGATTGGGTCATACTAGTAAACGCTGTGCCGCTAACACTTAAGAACATATTCTTGGACACAGCTTGTGTAGTGTGTGACTATGTGTGTTGACTTTTTGTGTCACTTGCACTCTTTTTGTGCCAAAGTTCTTTGGATTGGGTCATACTAGTAAACGCTGTGCCGCTAACACTTAAGAACATATTCTTGGACACAGCTTGTGTAGTGTGTGACTATGTGTGTTGACTTTTGGTGTCACTTGCACTCTTTTTGTGCCAAAGTTCTTTGGATTGGGTCATACTAGTAAATGCTGTGCCGCTAACACTTAAGAACATATTCTTGGACACAGCTTGTGTAGTGTGTGACTATGTGTGTTGACTTTTTGTGTCACTTGCATTTTTTTGTGCCGTGAGTGGGAAAGGTTCTTTACATTGGGTCATACGAGTAAATGCTGTGCCGCTAACACTTACAAACATATTCATGGTCATTGACATAATTGACATATACTGTCCTCAAGATGGCAGCCTGATCACAGCAAATGTAGGATCACTTAAGAATTCATTTTGAAACAGATTCTTTATTCAAGTGACAAAGTGAAGGCATCTGACATTTGGCACTTGTACTCTTTTATTTTTCATTTGAAGAAGGACATACTTGTGTGTTGTGGCTGCAGAAAGCACTGGAGTAGGCTCCATCCTGGCGTGCTCACTCTCTGGACTTAGTCACAGAGG
>NC_084615.1:10428647-10551147 GCF_033978795.1 Nerophis ophidion
ACACTTATTTACCTACACCCCGCTTACGTACTTACACGTATTTACCTACACCCCGCTTACGTACCTACACTTATTTACCTACACCCCGCTTACGTACCTACACGTATTTACCTACACCCCGCTTACGTACCTACACGTATTTACCTACACCCCGCTTACGTACCTACACTTATTTACCTACACCCCGCTTACGTACCTACACTTATTTACCTACACCCCGCTTACGTACCTACACTTATTTACCTACACCCCGCTTATGTACCTACACTTATTTACCTACACCCCGCTTATGTACCAACACTTATTTACCTCCACCCCGCTTATGTACCTACACTTATTTACCTACACCCCGCTTACGTACCTACACTTATTTACCTCCACCCCGCTTATGTACCTACACTTATTTACCTACACCCCGCTTACGTACCTACACTTAATTACCTACACCCCGCTTATGTACCTACACTTATTTACCTCCACCCCGCTTATGTACCTACACTTATTTACCTCCACCCCGCTTATGTACCTACACTTATTTACCTACACCCCGCTTACGTACCTACACTTATTTACCTACACCCCCCTTACGTACCTACACTTGTTTACCTACACCCCTCTTATGTACCTACACTTATTTACCTACACCCCTCTTATGTACCTACACTTATTTACCTACACCCCGCTTATGTACCTACACTTATTTACCTACACCCCTCTTATGTACCTACACTTATTTACCTACACCCCGCTTACGTACCTACACTTATTTACCTACACCCCTCTTATGTACCTACACTTATTTACCTACACCCCGCTTACGTACCTACACTTATTTACCTACACCCCTCTTATGTACCTACACTTATTTACCTACACCCCGCTTACGTACCTACACTTATTTACCTACACCCCGCTTACGTACCTACACTTATTTACCTACACCCCCCTTATGTACCTACACTTATTTACCTACACCCCGCTTATGTACCTACACTTATTTACCTACACCCCGCTTATGTACCTACACTTGTTTACCTACACCCCGCTTATGTACCTACACTTATTTACCTACACCCCTCTTATGTACCTACACTTATTTACCTACACCCCGCTTATGTACCTACACTCATTTACCTACACCCCGCTTATGTACCTACACTCATTTACCTACACCCCGCTTATGTACCTACACCCCTTTTATGTACCTACACTTATTTACCTACACCCCGCTTACGTACCTACACTTATTTACCTACACCCCGCTTAAGTACCTACACTTATTTACCTACCCCGCTTATGTACCTACACTTATTTACCTACACCCCCCTAATGTACCTACACTTATTTACCTACACCCCGCTTACGTACCTACACTTATTTACATACACCCCGCTTAAGTACCTACACTTATCTACCTACACCCCGCTTATGTACCTACACTTACTTACCTACACCCCGCTTACGTACCTACACTTATTTACCTACACCCCGCTTACGTACCTACATTTATTTACCTACACCCCGCTTATGTACCTACACTTATTTACCTACACCCCGCGTATGTACCTACACTTATTTACCTACACCCCGCTTATGTACCTACACTTATTTACCTACACCCCGCTTATGTACCTACACTCATTTACCTACACCCCGCTTATGTACCTACACTCATTTACCTACACCCCGCTTATGTACCTACACTTATTTACCTACACGCCGCTTACGTACCTACACTCATTTACCTACACCCCGCTTATGTACCTACACTTATTTACCTACACCCCGCTTATGTACCTACACTTATTTACCTACACCCCGCTTATGTACCTACACTCATTTACCTACACCCCGCTTATGTACCTACACTTATTTACCTACACCCCGCTTATGTACCTACACTCATTTACCTACACCCCGCTTATGTACCTACACTCATTTACCTACACCCCGCTTATGTACCTACACTCATTTACCTACACCCCTCTTATGTACCTACACTCATTTACCTACACCCCTCTTATGTACCTACACTTATTTACCTACACCCCGCTTATGTACCTACACTTATTTACCTACACCCCGCTTACGTACCTACACTTATTTACCTACACCCCGCTTACGTACCTACACTTATTTACCTACACCCCGCTTACGTACATACACTTATTTACCTACACCCCGCTTACGTACCTACACTTATTTACCTACCCCCCGCTTACGTACCTACACTTATTTACCTACACCCCTCTTATGTACCTACACTTATTTACCTACACCCCGCTTATGTACCTACACTTATTTACCTACACCCCGCTTATGTACCTACACTTATTTACCTACACCCCGCTTACGTACCTACACTTATTTACCTACACCCCGCTTATGTACCTACACTTATTTACCTACACCCCTCTTATGTACCTACACTTATTTACCTACACCCCGCTTACGTACCTACACTTATTTACCTACACCCCGCTTATGTACCTACACTTATTTACCTACACCCCTCTTATGTACCTACACTTATTTACCTACACCCCGCTTACGTACCTACACTTAATTACCTACACCCCGCTTACGTACCTACACTTATTTACCTACACCCCGCTTATGTACCTACACTTATTTACCTACACCCCGCTTACGTACCTACACTTATTTAACTACACCCCGCTTACGTACCTACACTTAATTACCTACACCCCGCTTACGTACCTACACTTATTTACCTACACCCCGCTTACGTACCTACACTTAATTACCTACACCCCGCTTACGTACCTACACTTATTTACCTACACCCCGCTTACGTACCTACACTTATTTACCTACACCCCGCTTATGTACCTACACTTATTTACCTACACCCCGCTTACGTACCTACACTTATTTACCTACACCCCGCTTATGTACCTACACTTATTTACCTACACCCCGCTTATGTACCTACACTTACTTACGTACACCCCTCTTATGTACCTACACTTATTTACCTACACCCCGCTTATGTACCTACACTTATTTACCTACACCCCGCTTATGTACCTACACTTATTTACCTACACCCCGCTTATGTACCTACACTTTTTTACCTACACCCCGCTTATGTACCTACACTTATTTACCTACACCCCGCTTATGTACCTACACTTATTTACCTACACCCCGCGTATGTACCTACACTTATTTACCTACACCCCGCTTATGTACCTACACTTATTTACCTACACCCCGCTTATGAACCTACACTCATTTACCTACACCCCGCTTATGTACCTACACTCATTTACCTACACCCCGCTTATGTACCTACACTTATTTACCTACACGCCGCTTACGTACCTACACTCATTTACCTACACCCCGCTTATGTACCTACACTCATTTACCTACACCCCGCTTATGTACCTACACTCATTTACCTACACCCCGCTTATGTACCTACACTCATTTACCTACACCCCTCTTATGTACCTACACTCATTTACCTACACCCCTCTTATGTACCTACACTTATTTACCTACACCCCGCTTATGTACCTACACTTATTTACCTACACCCCGCTTACGTACCTACACTTATTTACCTACACCCCGCTTACGTACATACACTTATTTACCCACACCCCGCTTACGTACCTACACTTATTTACCTACCCCCCGCTTACGTACCTACACTTATTTACCTACACCCCTCTTATGTACCTACACTTATTTACCTACACCCCGCTTATGTACCTACACTTATTTACCTACACCCCGCTTATGTACCTACACTTATTTACCTACACCCCGCTTACGTACCTACACTTATTTACCTACACCCCGCTTATGTACCTACACTTATTTACCTACACCCCTCTTATGTACCTACACTTATTTACCTACACCCCGCTTACGTACCTACACTTATTTACCTACACCCCGCTTATGTACCTACACTTATTTACCTACACCCCTCTTATGTACCTACACTTATTTACCTACACCCCGCTTACGTACCTACACTTAATTACCTACACCCCGCTTACGTACCTACACTTAATTACCTACACCCCGCTTACGTACCTACACTTATTTACCTACACCCCGCTTACGTACCTACACGTATTTACCTACACCCCGCTTACGTACCTACACGTATTTACCTACACCCCGCTTACGTACCTACACTTATTTACCTACACCCCGCTTACGTACCTACACTTATTTACCTACACCCCGCTTACGTACCTACACTTATTTACCTACACCCCGCTTACGTACATACACTTATTTACCTACACCCCGCTTACGTACCTACACTTATTTACCTACGCCCCTCTTATGTACCTACACTTATTTACCTACACCCCGCTTACGTACCTACACTTATTTACCTACACCCCGCTTACGTACATACACTTATTTACCTACACCCCGCTTACGTACCTACACTTATTTACCTACACCCCTCTTATGTACCTACACTTATTTACCTACACCCCGCTTATGTACCTACACTTATTTACCTACACCCCGCTTATGTACCTACACTTATTTACCTACACCCCGCTTACGTACCTACACTTATTTACCTACACCCCGCTTATGTACCTACACTTATTTACCTACACCCCTCTTATGTACCTACACTTATTTACCTACACCCCGCTTATGTACCTACACTTATTTACCTACACCCCTCTTATGTACCTACACTTATTTACCTACACCCCTCTTATGTACCTACACTTATTTACCTACACCCCGCTTACGTACCTACACTTAATTACCTACACCCCGCTTACGTACCTACACTTATTTACCTACACCCCGCTTATGTACCTACACTTATTTACCTACACCCCGCTTACGTACCTACACTTATTTACCTACACCCCGCTTACGTACCTACACTTAATTACCTACACCCCGCTTACGTACCTACACTTATTTACCTACACCCCGCTTACGTACATACACTTATTTACCTACACCCCGCTTACGTACCTACACTTATTTACCTACCCCCCGCTTACGTACCTACACTTATTTACCTACACCCCTCTTATGTACCTACACTTATTTACCTACACCCCGCTTATGTACCTACACTTATTTACCTACACCCCGCTTATGTACCTACACTTATTTACCTACACCCCGCTTACGTACCTACACTTATTTACCTACACCCCGCTTATGTACCTACACTTATTTACCTACACCCCTCTTATGTACCTACACTTATTTACCTACACCCCGCTTACGTACCTACACTTATTTACCTACACCCCGCTTATGTACCTACACTTATTTACCTACACCCCTCTTATGTACCTACACTTATTTACCTACACCCCGCTTACGTACCTACACTTAATTACCTACACCCCGCTTACGTACCTACACTTAATTACCTACACCCCGCTTACGTACCTACACTTATTTACCTACACCCCGCTTACGTACCTACACGTATTTACCTACACCCCGCTTACGTACCTACACGTATTTACCTACACCCCGCTTACGTACCTACACTTATTTACCTACACCCCGCTTACGTACCTACACTTATTTACCTACACCCCGCTTACGTACCTACACTTATTTACCTACACCCCGCTTACGTACATACACTTATTTACCTACACCCCGCTTACGTACCTACACTTATTTACCTACGCCCCTCTTACGTACCTACACTTATTTACCTACCCCCCGCTTACGTACCTACACTTATTTACCTACACCCCGCTTATGTACCTACACTTAATTACCTACACCCCGCTTACGTACCTACACTTATTTACCTACACCCCGCTTATGTACCTACACTTATTTACCTACACCCCGCTTATGTACCTACACTTATTTACATGGCCTCCAGACCATCAAGTGTGTGTGGACACTTGCGATAAAGCAGTGAAACAAACATGGCCCCCATCCTCACCAACGCACTCTGCCGCCTCATCGCTCCAGCTGCGGTCCAACTGGCACATCCGACTGGCCACGCCCCCACGCTGGTAGCCGCCATCACAGTGGTACTCGCAGGTGGCGCCGTAGTTGGTGACATCGGAGGAGCAGACCAGGGAGCCGTGCAAAGGCGGGGCCAGGGCGGGGCATCTCCTCACTGGAAGGAAGGAGTATGGCCGTCATGGTGGGAGACATAAGGAAAGTTGATGGAAGACATCCAGTTGGAGGCGGGGACAACAATGTCTTCGAAATATACAGGATCCTTAGAGCGGGGGGGGGGGGGTTCTCCTTTTTGCCCCGGGGAGGGAAGCAACTTCCCCTTCTAAAGCGGCCTGGCACCCCCTCACATGTTAACGAGGACTTTGAATTTCATGGTATTTGATCATTGTGTGAAAGTTCAAGCGTTCGACACCAAAAAGCATCTATTAATTATTATGTGAATGTCCAAAAGCATTCACACAATTATAAGATTCTACACCAATAAAATTATGTATTGTTATTGTGTGAATGTCCAAGCAATTACACAGAAGATTCTACACCAAAAATCATCCATTTTTTTTGCGATTATTATGTGAATGTTCAAAAGCATTCACACAATTATAAGATTCTACACCAATAAAATAATCTATTGTTATTGTTAAATCTATTATTATTCTTGTGTGAATGTTTAAGCATTCACACACTGAAGATTCTACACCAAAAATAATCTATTTATTATTATTATTATTAATATTAAGTGAATGTCCAGTCACACAATTATAATATTCTACACCCAAAATCTTATTTATTATCAGTATTATTATTATTATTGTGTGACTATCCAAACAATCACACAATAATAAGATTCTATTCTATTTTTCATTCTACCGCCAAAGTTTGATTTCCTCCAGTTTTCCCCCGATCAGAACCATTCATATCAAAACCTTCGACTCGACCGGGAATCGTGAGCTCACCTCTCAAAAAAGTGAGCTCCCCTCCCCAAAAAATATCCCGGATTACCCAGAATTCCCTGTTTTCCAGGACATTATGCTCATTGAAAACAAATGGGCCAAGTAAAAAAAAAAAGTTCCTGGTTTTCCAAAGCCTGATTTTCACCTCTTCCTACAAAGTTTTCACTGTCCACACCTTTCAACCATTTTTCAGCATTCCACCTTCAAAACATTCCTCTTAGTTCAACAAACGCCTTCGTTTTTTTTGTACAAATTCCGGGTTTCCTCTATTTTCCAGGAATTCCGAAATACCCATTCTCAATTCAAACTGATTCCAGAACTTCCAACACCAACTCATTCATATCATCTAGAACAATTGTGCTATCATCAATATTTTCAAAGATTCCCTACATTTCCAGAAATTCCAATTTCAAATGTTTGGACAAATTGATAGTTCTGCAGTGCCCAAAAACTCTCAAAATGTTGCACCGTTTTTAAACATGATTTCCACCTTTCAACCATCCACCCACACTGCTCTTCACATACAGTACATCCAAAGTAAAACATCTTTTCCCTTTCTCTAAAGTCCCGCTTTTCCCGGTATTTTATCCCCACTAAAAATGAATGGGCAATATACAAACTTCTCCAGACCCCACATTACTCAACTGAATGGAAGCGTTCCAACGTCCACACACTCCACTCACCTTGGACATTCAAACTACCATCCACACTCTCCACTCACCTTGGACATTCAAACTACCATCCACACTCTCCACTCACCCTGGACATTCAAACTACCATCCACACACTCCACTCACCCTGGACATTCAAACTACCATCCACACTCTCCACTCACCCTGGACAATCAAACTACCATCCACACTCTCCACTCACCTTGGACAATCAAACTACCATCCACACACTCCACTCACCCTGGACATTCAAACTACCATCCACACACTCCACTCACCCTGGACAATCAAACTACCATCCACACACTCCACTCACCTTGGACAATCAAACTACCATCCACACACTCCACTCACCTTGGACAATCAAACTACCATCCACACACTCCACTCACCTTGGACATTCAAACTACCATCCACACTCTCCACTCACCCTGGACATTCAAACTACCATCCACACACTCCACTCACCTTGGACAATCAAACTACCATCCACACTCTCCACTCACCCTGGACATTCAAACTACCATCCACACTCTCCACTCACCTTGGACATTCAAACTACCATCCACACTCTCCACTCACCCTGGACATTCAAACTACCATCCACACACTCCACTCACCTTGGACAATCAAACTACCATCCACACACTCCACTCACCTTGGACAATCAAACTACCATCCACACACTCCACTCACCTTGGACAATCAAACTACTATCCACACACTCCACTCACCTTGGACATTCAAACTACCATCCACACTCTCCACTCACCCTGGACATTCAAACTACCATCCACACACTCCACTCACCCTGGACATTCAAACTACCATCCACACACTCCACTCACCCTGGACAATCAAACTACCATCCACACTCTCCACTCACCCCGGACATTCAAACTACCATCCACACACTCCACTCACCTTGGACATTCAAACTACCATCCACACACTCCACTCACCCTGGACATTCAAACTGTTTTCCAGTCGGAATGTTAAATATCTTCAATTGAATATAAGTTGAAAAGGATTTGCAAATGATTGTATTCTCTTTTAATTTAGCCTTTACACAAGGTGACAACTTCACTGCTTTTGGCTTTTGTAATAAATATATTTCCTAAGGTAACCGTCAATAAAAATACAATACAGCTTCATCACTTTAGTCATAATTTTTGCGCTTCAACTTTCAATGACTGTAGCGCCAGACCTCTTGTGTTTGTTTGAGATTGTCTTTACTGCCACAAGCGGTGGAAAAGTGAGTAGAAAACAATCATGGACTGGGGTTAAGAAACTCTGGTTTAGAGAATAAAAGTATGTTGTAGTTCTTGAATCCCTGGGACATTTTGTCCAAAGTAAAGAGGACCAGGTAGTGTTTTAATGTGCCCCAAAAGGTGGAGGTGCGTAAAGAGTCTCGGTGCTTACCCTCCACCCGGATGATGAACTTGCAGGCAGCTCTGTTTCTGGCTTGGTCAAAGACTTTGTAGCGGATGACGTTAGCTCCCTCGCTGAAGTCGCTGTCTGGCTGCTGTCCTACTAAAATCACACTGCAGAGACATGTCAACTAGAATCCAAAGGGTGTCCGGTTCAAAGAGCACTCACTCCAGGACTTTGTCAGCTGTGTCTGTGGCCAGCGGGGCATCCCAGCTCACCCTGGCAGTCAGTTTTCCAGGGTCGGCGAACTTGATTCTGGATCGCGGACACTTGATTTTTGGAGGTTCCGTGTCTGAAATGGGTTTGAGGCCCCGCAGCAGGAAAATATCATGTTTGCTTTTGTGAAACTGGAGCTTTACAGAAGGAAAAAACATGGAATGCAAAGCAGATGGACTGAGATGGACACCATCAGTCTCTTGGAGGGTTTTTGTTTCACTCTTTATCACAGTTCATGGCCCAGTTCGACCCAACTCTCTCCTTTGAGTCACACATTAAAAGCGTTACTAAAACGGCCTTCTTTCATCTCCGTAATATCGCTAAAATTCGCTCCATTTTGTCCACTAAAGACGCCGAGATCATTATCCATGCGTTTGTTACGTCTCGTCTCGATTACTGTAACGTATTATTTTCGGGTCTCCCCATGTCTAGCATTAAAAGATTACTGTTGGTACAAAATGCGGCTGCTAGACTTTTGACAAGAACAAGAAAATTTTATCATATTACGCCTGTACTGGCTCACCTGCACTGGCTTCCTGTGCACTTAAGATGTGACTTTAAGGTTTTACTACTTACGTATAAAATACTACACGGTCTAGCTCCAGCCTATCTTGCCGATTGTATTGTACCGTATGTCCCGGCAAGAAATCTGCGTTCAAAAGACTCCGGCTTATTAGTGATTCCTAGAGCCCAAAAAAAGTCTGCGGGCTATAGAGCGTTTTCCGTTCGGGCTCCAGTACTCTGGAATGCCCTCCCGGTAACAGTTCGAGATGCCACCTCAGTAGAAGCATTTAAGTCTCACCTTAAAACTCATCTGTATACTCTAGCCTTTAAATAGACCTCCTTTTTAGACCAGTTGATCTGCCGCTTCTTTTCTTTCTCCTATGTCCCCCCCCTCCCTTGTGGAGGGGGTCCGGTCCGATGACCATGGATGAAGTACTGGCTGTCCAGAGTCGAGACCCAGGATGGACCGCTCGTCGGGACCCAGGATGGACCGCTCGCCTGTATCTGTTGGGGACATCTCTACGCTGCTGATCCGCCTCCACTTGAGATGGTTTCCTGTGGACGGGACTCTCGCTGCTGTCTTGGATCCGCTTGAACTGAACTCTCGCGGCTGTGTTGGAGCCACTATGGATTGAACTTTCACAGTATCATGTTAGACCCGCTCGACATCCATTGCTTTCGGTCCCCTAGAGAGGGGGGGTTGCCCACATCTGAGGTCCTCTCCAAGGTTTCTCATAGTCAGCATTGTCACTGGCGTCCCACTGGATGTGAATTCTCCCTGCCCATTGGGTGTGAGTTTTCCTTGCCCTTTTGTGGGTTCTTCCGAGGATGTTGTAGTCGTAATGATTTGTGCAGTCCTTTGAGACATTTGTGATTTGGGGCTATATAAATAAACATTGATTGATTGATTGATGTTTGTCCTCAGTCGAAAACTGCTTGCGTCCCAATTTCCTTCAGATAGATTTCTCACAAAAGGGAAACTGGGATCATTGCTCCCAGTAAAAAGATCCTCCTGATCAAGAAGTCTTGAGGTGCATCTGTTAAAGCAGCCTCAGAAAGCTTTGATCAGTCTTTATAGCGTCGTCAACGGACCAAAAACTGTTTTAATCACCTGACAAATTTCTCTCAAGTGAGAAATTTGTTGTCATAGTGGGATCTGGAAATGATCATTCATGGTCTCGTATTGGCTTTTATAATTCTGTTTTAACTTGTTTCAACAAGTCAGAGACCTTTTAGACTTTGGCACTCAGAACTATCCAGTCTTTATTTGCCTCCAGTCAATTCCACATAGAGCAGGGTATCAGGCGGGCAAAACGAGTTTGCTACGTATAACAATGAGCTGTAGTTTTTGTTTATTTTTATTGAAAGAAACTGCTGTTCTAAATGTGTCCACTGGATGTCGCAAGAGCCATTCAAGTGTGACCCACGCCACACATGACACCGTTTAAAGATGACGTGTCAGCTGACTTTAAGCGCTTTCTGGATTGGCTGGTAATACTCCAGTCAGCAAAGGCGCACGCAATCAGCTGCTCGTGTTGTGCCAGGCAGCAGATGGCGACAGACTGATGCTGTGGCGACACACAATACCTTATTTTATTGTAAATGATCCACTCAACAGATAAAATAAGGGAACGATAAGATGCAAAGACTTAAGTCAACATTACCATCATCTTTGTAGTTAAGAGTTCAGTGCTGCGCTTGTAATTGGTTGATGGCATGAAGCACACCCTGAACTCCATTGTAAAAATGTGTGTTTCTACATTTGTTGTTTGTTCTGTTTTGTTGTATGCTTAAATCTAGCATGTTCACATTGGTTACGTTTGGAGTTATGTTACCTTTAATTTGTGTCATTTTGACATTTGTTTTGATTATATTATATTGTAATATTTGAATGATGATAAATGAATGTGTTGTGGCAATTGTGGATTTCATCAATATGTCGGTTTGAGGAAACACTTCATTGCTTTTCCAAAGACGTTTTTTATTGTGACCTGCCAACATGAGAATCCTTTTCAACTAACTTCAGGTGTTTTGCCAAGTGGATTACTTTTAATATGTACATTTTCAGAATGTTGTTGTTCTATTTTTTTGGGCCCCAGTAAGACAAAGACAACTATCTGAAATTGTCTTTATTTCTAAGAGATTTGAACATGTGGGAATAGATTTTCCTCCAAAACGGCCCCTGAGCTAAAACGGGTTGGACACCCCTGGCACAGTCCTGACTTTCCGTGCGTGGCATGGTGGGGCCCCAAAGTACATCACTGATTTGATGTGCCCCTACACGTCAGGGTGCAGCCTTCAGGCCAGGGTCTCTTAAAGGGTGCAGCCTTCGGGCCAGGGTCTCTTAAAGGGTGCAGCCTTCGGGCCAGGGTCTCTTAAAGGGTGCAGCCTTCGGGCCAGGGTCTCTTAAAGGGTGCAGCCTTCGGGCCAGGGTCTCCTAAAGGGCGCAGCCTTCGGGCCAGGGTCTCTTAAAGGGTGCAGCCTTCGGGCCAGGGTCTCCTAAAGGGCGCAGCCTTCAGGCCAGGGTCTCTTAAAGGGTGCAGCCTTCGGGCCAGGGTCTCTTAAAGGGTGCATCCTTCGGGCCAGGGTCTCCTAAAGGGCGCAGCCTTCGGGCCAGGGTCTCTTAAAGGCTGCAGCCTCCAGGCCAGGGTCTCTTAAAGGCTGCAGCCTTCAGGCCACGGTCTCTTAAAGAGTGCAGGCTTCAGGCCAGGGTCTCTTAAACGGTGCAGCCTTCAGGCCAGGGTGTCTTAAACGGTGCAGCCTTCAGGCCAGTGTGTCTTAAAAGGTCTAGTCTTCAGGCCAGGGTCTCTTAAACGGTGCAGCCTTCAGGCCAGGGTCTCTTAAAGGGTGTAGCTTTCAGGCCAGGGTCTTGTAAAGGGTGCAGCCTTCAGGCCAGGGTCTTGTAAAGGGTGCAGCTTTCAGGCCAAGGTCTCTTAAAGGGTACAGCCTTCAGGCCATGGTCTCTAAAAGGGTGCAGCCTTCAGGCCAGGGTCTCTTAAAGGGTGTAGCCTTCAGGCCAGGGTCTCTTAAAGGGTGCAGCCTTCAGGCCAGGGTCTCTTAAAGGGTGCGGCCTTCGGGCCAGGGTCTCCTAAAGGGCGCAGCCTTCAGGCCAGGGTCTCTAAAAGGGTGCAGCCTTCAGGCCAGGGTATCTTAAAGGGTGTAGCCTTCAGGCCAGGGTCTCTTAAACGGTGCAGCCTTCAGGCCAGGGTCTTGTAAAGGGTGCAGCCTTCAGGCCAGAGTCTCCTAACGGGTGCAGCCTTCAGGCCAGGGTCTCCTAAAGGCTGCAGCCTTCAGGCCAGGATCTCTTAAAGGGTGCAGCCTTCAGGCCAGGATCTCTTAAAGGGTGCAGCCTTCAGGCCAGGGTCTCCTAAAGGGTGCAGCCTTCAGGCCAGGGTCTCCTAAAGGGTGCAACCTTCAGGCCAGGGTCTCCTAAAGGGTGCAGCCTTCAGGCCAGGATCTCTTAAAGGGTGCAGCCTTCAGGCCAGGATCTCTTAAAGGGTGCAGCCTTCAGGCCAGGATCTCTTAAAGGGTGCAGCCTTCAGGCCAGGGTCTCCTAAAGGGTGCAGCCTTCAGGCCAGGGTCTCCTAAAGGGTGCAGCCTTCAGGCCAGGGTCTCCTAAAGGGTGCAGCCTTCAGGCCAGGGTCTCCTAAAGGGTGCAGCCTTCAGGCCAGGGTCTCTTAAAGGGTGCAGCCTTCGGGCCAGGGTCTCCTAAAGGGCGCAGCCTTCGGGCCAGGGTCTCTTAAAGGGTGCAGCCTTCAGGCCAGGGTCTCTTAAAGGGTGCAGCCTTCGGCCAGGGTCTCTTAAAGGGTGCAGCCTTCGGGCCAGGGTCTCCTAAAGGGTGCAGCCGTCAGGCCAGGGTCTCCTAAAGGGTGCAGCCTTCGGGCCAGGGTCTCTTAAAGGGTGCAGCCTTCGGGCCAGGGTCTCTTAAAGGGTGGAGCCTTCAGGCCAGGGTCTAATAAAGGGTGCAGCCTTTAAGCCAGTGTCTCTTAAAGGGTGCAGCCTTCAGGCCAGGGTCTCCTAAAGGGTGCAGCTTTCAGGCCGGGGTCTCCTAGAAATCCCCAAATCTTGTTTGAAAACCTGTGGACACCTGGCATTCAAGGCGGTAGCCCCCAGACTCTGGAACAAGTTGAAAGCAGTCCCTCTGTGATTTTGACCGTGTTGACTGTTGTTGATGTCCATGATGTTTTGTACGGCGCGTCATCAATCAAAAGTATACTTACTATCTGGACAGTACCTGAACAGATTGGCTGTGCCCCACTCCAAGCCCCCCCGTGCTGACAGGTGCGCGAGTGCTCCCCCTCGATGCGGTGGCCGGGGGAGCAGGTGAAGTCGCATCTGGAGTCCACCACAAAGCCTTGGGTGCAGGTGTACCTGCCGTGCGGGATGAGCGGCAACACGGGGCAGCGAATCTCTGCAAAGACATCAAGCCGGTGACGATCAGTGCCATGGCGCCCACCCACCCACCCACCGCCCGCCCGCTCACTCACTGCGACACATGGACGTCCCGGACCAGCGGCGATCGGCCATGCATTGGATGGAGCTGCTGCCCGACAGGCGGTATCCGCGGTCGCAGCGCATGTTGCAGCGCGTGCCCTGGGTGGTCCGGTAGGCTCGGCCCCTGGGGGAGTGGCAGGTGGCCTCACCATTGGTCAAGCGTGGAGAGTGACACCAGTATAGACCTGGTGGACAACAACATACTGCATGTGTCTGCCAAATACATTTAGCAAAGTGTGTATGACGACAAAGTGTTCTTGTTGTACAACAACTCAACATGCTGTACAGTGTGTATGACAACAAAGTGGTCTTGTTGTACAACAACTCAACATTCTGTAAAGTATGTATGACAACAAAGTGGTCTTGTTGTACAACAACTCAACATGCTGTAAAGTGTGTATGACAACAAAGTGGTCTTGTTGTACAACAACTCAACATGCTGTAAAGTATGTATGACAACAAAGTGGTCTTGTTGTACAACAACTCAACATGCTGTAAAGTGTGTATGACAACAAAGTGGTCTTGTTGTACAACAACTCAACATGCTGTAAAGTGTGTATGACAACAAAGTGGTCTTGTTGTACAACAACTCAACATGCTGTAAAGTGTGTATGACAACAAAGTGGTCTTGTTGTACAACAACTCAACATGCTGTAAAGTGTGTATGACAACAAAGTGGTCTTGTTGTACAACAACTCACCATGCTGTAAAGTGTGTATGACAACAAAGTGGTCTTGTTGTACAACAACTCAATATGTTGTAAAGTGTGTATGACAACAAAGTGGTCTTGTTGTACAACAACTCAACATGCTGTAAAGTGTGTATGACAACAAAGTGGTCTTGTTGTACAACAACTCAACATGCTGTAAAGTGTGTATGACAACAAAGTGGTCTTGTTGTACAACAACTCAACATGCTGTAAAGTGTGTATGACAACAAAGTGGTCTTGTTGTACAACAACTCAAAATTCTGTAAAGTATGTATGACAACAAAGTGGTCTTGTTATACAACAACTCAATATGTAGTAAAGTGTGTATGACAGCAAAGTGGTCTTGTTGTACAACAACTCAACATGCTGTAAAGTGTGTATGACAACAAAGTGGTCTTGTTGTACAACAACTCAACATGCTGTAAAGTGTGTATGACTGAAGTTGATCCAAAGATTTAAGTGTTAAAAGCAAAGTAAAAGTATGACATATTTTTAACTATTTTATGAGTGGGGCCCTTTTATAAGTTCTCCAAAATAATAATGAATTAAAGTTAATCAATGTTATGAATTATTAACTTATTTAAGGCCACAATTATTTAACATCAAATCACTTTGAAATATTTGGGGTGGGATAATGCATACTTGTTGTTTGCCATATAAAAATTGTTTTTTATTTCCTCAAAAGGGAATACAACAAATATACAAAAAGGATATTAAAAAACCTTTGAAAGTATTTTTTTTTTTAAGTACGACTTATTTTTTAACATTTTTATGACGGAGGCCTTTTTGGCTCCCCAATAATTTTTGTGGGATTTTTAAAATTTATTCAAAGCTCCAACTACTTCGCATCAAATGTTCCACTTTGGAAATATTGTACATTTATGAAACGGAAAAAAAAAAACATTGAAACTGTTGAACCGGAAAAAAAACAAGTTTAAATATCAAAAGAAATGTAAGTGAAAAATATTGATTGTAAATAATTACCAGAGTGGATCATAATGATATTTAACCTGAAAACTGATTTTTTATTCTTAATACACTGATGTATTTGTCAAAAATTCAACATTTTCACTTTCAAAGTGCCTTTTTTCCCAAATACAAAACTCCTGTCCTTAAATATACCCATCCGTTGATATGTTATTAAAAAATATTTATTTAATGGCCTTTTTGTGGCCTGTGCAAAATGGTTACTCAACTGCAGATAGTACCAGACATTAGAAATTATTTTACCTGTGCAAGTGCATGGTTTTAATAACATGAAGAGACAAATACAGTATTAGAAAATCATACATACTGTCATAGTCTACATGGGTGGTGTGGTCCTCCTCTGCTACGTCACTGGAGTCTGGGCTTCCACTCACTGCTGCAAATATAAGACAACACATGACAACTTTTCTGCCTTCAATTCCACTCACTGCTGCAAATATAAGACAACACATGACAACTTTTCTGACTTCAATTCCACTCACTGCTGCAAATATAGGACAACACATGACAACTTTTCTGACTTCAATTCCACTCACTGCTGCAAAAATAAGACAACACATGACAACTTTTCTGACTTCAATTCCACTCACTGCTGCAAATATAAGACAACACATGACAACTTTTCTGACTTCAATTCCACTCACTGCTGCAAATATAAGACAACACATGACAACTTTTCTGACTTCAATTCCACTCACTCTTGCAAATATAGGACAACACATGACAACTTTTCTGACTTCAATTCCACTCACTCCTGCAAATATAAGACAAGATATGATAACTTTTCTGACTTCAATTCCACTCACTCCTGCAAATATAAGACAACATATGACAACTTTTCTGACTTCAATTCCACTCACTGCTGCAAATATAGCACAACACATGACAACTTTTCTGACTTCAATTCCACTCACTCCTGCAAATATAGGACAACACATGACAACTTTTCTGACTTCAATTCCACTCACTGCTGCAAATATAGGACAACACATGACAACTTTTCTGACTTCAATTCCACTCACTGCTGCACATATAAGACAACACATGACAACTTTTCTGACTTCAATTCCACTCACTGCTGCAAATATAGGACAACACATGACAACTTTTATGACTTCAATTCCACTCACTGCTGCAAATATAAGACAACACATGACAACTTTTCTGACTTCAATTCCACTCACTGCTGCAAATATAAGACAACACATGACAACTTTTCTGACTTCAATTCCACTCACTCCTGCAAATATAGGACAACACATGACAACTTTTCTGACTTCAATTCCACTCACTGCTGCAAATATAGGACAACACATGACAACTTTTCTGACTTCAATTCCACTCACTCCTGCAAATATAAGACAACATATGACAACTTTTCTGACTTCAATTCCACTCACTGCTGCAAATATAGCACAACACATGACAACTTTTCTGACTTCAATTCCACTCACTGCTGCAAAAATAAGACAACACATGACAACTTTTCTGACTTCAATTCCACTCACTGCTGCAAATATAAGACAACACATGACAACTTTTCTGACTTCAATTCCACTCACTGCTGCAAATATAAGACAACACATGACAACTTTTCTGACTTCAATTCCACTCACTGCTGCAAATATAGGACAACACATGACAACTTTTATGACTTCAATTCCACTCACTGCTGCAAATATAAGACAACACATGACAACTTTTCTGACTTCAATTCCACTCACTGCTGCAAATATAAGACAACACATGACAACTTTTCTGACTTCAATTCCACTCACTCCTGCAAATATAGGACAACACATGACAACTTTTCTGACTTCAATTCCACTCACTGCTGCAAATATAGGACAACACATGACAACTTTTCTGACTTCAATTCCACTCACTGCTGCACATATAAGACAACACATGACAACTTTTCTGACTTCAATTCCACTCACTGCTGCAAATATAGGACAACACATGACAACTTTTATGACTTCAATTCCACTCACTGCTGCAAATATAAGACAACACATGACAACTTTTCTGACTTCAATTCCACTCACTCCTGCAAATATAGGACAACACATGACAACTTTTCTGACTTCAATTCCACTCACTGCTGCAAATATAGGACAACACATGACAACTTTTCTGACTTCAATTCCACTCACTCCTGCAAATATAAGACAACATATGACAACTTTTCTGACTTCAATTCCACTCACTGCTGCAAATATAGCACAACACATGACAACTTTTCTGACTTCAATTCCACTCACTGCTGCAAATATAAGACAACACATGACAACTTTTCTGACTTCAATTCCACTCACTCCTGCAAATATAAGACAACACATGACAACTTTTCTGACTTCAATTCCACTCACTGCTGCAAATATAAGACAACACATGACAACTTTTCTGACTTTAATTCCACTCACTGCTGCAACTATAAGACAACACATGCCAACTTTTTTGACTTCAATTCCACTCACTGCTGCAAATATAAGACAACACATGACAACTTTTCTGACTTCAATTCCACTCACTGCTGCAAATATAAGACAACACATGAGCTCTTTTCTGACTTCAATTCCACTCACTCCTGCAAATATAAGACAACACATGACAACTTGTCTGACTTCAATTCCACTCACTGCTGCAAATATAAGACAACACATGACAACTTTTCTGACTTCAATTCCACTCACTGCTGCACATATAAGACAACACATGACAACTTTTCTGACTTCAATTCCACTCACTGCTGCAAATATAACACAACACATGACAACTTTTCTGACTTCAATTCCACTCACTCCTGCAAATATAGGACAACACATGACAACTTTTCTGACTTCAATTCCACTCACTGCTGCAAATATAAGACAACACATGACAACTTTTCTGACTTCAATTCCACTCACTGCTGCAAATATAGGACAACACATGACAACTTTTCTGGCTTCAATTCCACTCACTCCTGCAAATATAAGAAGACACATGACAACTTGTCGGACTTCAATTCCACTCACTGCTGCAAATATAAGACAGCACATGACAACTTTTCTGACTTCAATTCCACTCACTGCTGCAAATATAAGACAGCACATGACATCTTTTCTGACTTCAATTCCACTCACTGCTGCAAATATAAGACAACACATGACAACTTTTCTGACTTCAATTCCACTCACTCCTGCAAATATAGGACAACACATGACAACTTTTCTGACTTTGATTCCACTCACTCCTGCAAATATAGGACAACACATGACAACTTTTCTGACTTCAATTCCACTCACTGCTGCAAATATAAGACAACACATGACAACTTTTCTGACTTCAATTCCACTCACTGCTGCAAATATAAGACAACACATGACAACTTTTCTGACTTCAATTCCACTCACTGCTGCAAATATAGGACAACACATGACAACTTTTCGGACTTCATTTCCACTCACTCCTGCAAATATAAGACAACACATGACAACTTTTCTGACTTCAATTCCACTCCCTGCTGCACATATAAGACAACACATGACAACTTTTCTGACTTCAATTCCACTCACTCCTGCAAATATAGGACAACACATGACAACTTTTATGATTTCAATTCCACTCACTGCTGCAAATATAAGACAACACATGACAACTTTTCTGACTTCAATTCCACTCACTGCTGCAAATATAGGACAACACATGACAACTTTTCTGGCTTCAATTCCACTCACTCCTGCAAATATAAGACGACACATGACAACTTGTCTGACTTCAATTCCACTCACTGCTGCAAATATAAGACAGCACATGACAACTTTTCTGACTTCAATTCCACTCACTGCTGCAAATATAAGACAGCACATGACATCTTTTCTGACTTCAATTCCACTCACTGCTGCAAATATAAGACAACACATGACAACTTTTCTGACTTCAATTCCACTCACTCCTGCAAATATAGGACAACACATGACAACTTTTCTGACTTTGATTCCACTCACTCCTGCAAATATAGGACAACACATGACAACTTTTCTGACTTCAATTCCACTCACTGCTGCAAATATAAGACAACACATGACAACTTTTCTGACTTCAATTCCACTCACTGCTGCAAATATAAGACAACACATGACAACTTTTCTGACTTCAATTCCACTCACTGCTGCAAATATAGGACAACACATGACAACTTTTCGGACTTCAATTCCACTCACTCCTGCAAATATAAGACAACACATGACAACTTTTCTGACTTCAATTCCACTCACTGCTGCACATATAAGACAACACATGACAACTTTTCTGACTTCAATTCCACTCACTCCTGCAAATATAGGACAACACATGACAACTTTTATGATTTCAATTCCACTCACTGCTGCAAATATAAGACAACACATGACAACTTTTCTGACTTCAATTCCACTCACTGCTGCAAATATAAGACAACACATGACAACTTTTCTGACTTCAATTCCACTCACTGCTGCAAATATAAGACAACACATGACAGCTTTTCTGACTTTAATTCCACTCACTGCTGCACATATAAGACAACACATGACAACTTTTCTGACTTCAATTCCACTCACTGCTGCAAATATAAGACAACACATGACAACCTTTCTGACTTCAATTCCACTCACTCCTGCAAATATAGGACAACACATGACAACTTTTCTGACTTCAATTCCACTCCCTGCTGCACATATAAGACAACACATGACAACTTTTCTGACTTCAATTCCACTCACTCCTGCAAATATAGGACAACACATGACAACTTTTATGATTTCAATTCCACTCACTGCTGCAAATATAAGACAACACATGACAACTTTTCTGACTTCAATTCCACTCACTGCTGCAAATATAGGACAACACATGACAACTTTTCTGGCTTCAATTCCACTCACTCCTGCAAATATAGGACAACACATGACAACTTTTATGATTTCAATTCCACTCACTGCTGCAAATATAAGACAACACATGACAACTTTTCTGACTTCAATTCCACTCACTCCTGCAAATATAGGACAACACATGACAACTTTTCTGACTTCAATTCCACTCACTGCTGCAAATATAAGACAACACATGACAACTTTTCTGACTTCAATTCCACTCATTGCTGCAAATATAAGACAACACATGACAACTTGTCTGACTTCAATTCAAGTGTGGGTGGCTGGAAGGCTGATGGAGACCATTCTTGGCCAAACAGTTCTCAATAAAAACATTCCATCCTCCCCACAAAGCTGGATTTGATATCAACATGCGCTTGAAAGACTTTGAAAGCTACAAGCACGCCATGTCCAACAACTGTTGCCATGCCAACACGTGTGAATAGAAAATACAATCCTCCTGTCCTGTACCATTTTTGTAAAGGAAAAGACACTCAACATAAACCAATTATAGCCTGTGAGGTAGAAGAACCAGGACAAGAAGACCAGCGACTCACCTGTGAGGTAGAAGAACCAGGACAAGAATACCAGTGACTCACCTGTGAGGTAGAAGAACCAGGACAAGAAGACCAGTGACTCACCTGTGAGGTAGAAGAACCAGGACAAGAATACCAGTGACTCACCTGTGAGGTAGAAGAACCAGGACAAGAAGACCAGTGACTCACCTGTGAGGTAGAAGAACCAGGACAAGAAGACCAGTGACTCACCTGTGAGGTAGAAGAACCAGGACAAGAATACCAGTGACTCACCTGTGAGGTAGAAGAACCAGGACAAGAAGACCAGTCACTCACATGTGAGGTAGAAGACCCAGGACAAGAAGACCAGCGACTCACCTGTGAGGTAGAAGAACCAGGACAAGAAGACCAGTGACTCACCTGTGAGGTAGAAGAACCAGGACAAGAAGACCAGTGACTCACCTGTGAGGTAGAAGAACCAGGACAAGAAGACCAGTGACTCACCTGTGAGGTAGAAGAACCAGGACAAGAAGACCAGCGACTCACCTGTGAGGTAGAAGAACCAGGACAAGAAGACCAGTGACTCACCTGTGAGGTAGAAGAACCAGGACAAGAAGACCAGTGACTCACCTGTGAGGTAGAAGAACCAGGACAAGAAGACCAGTGACTCACCTGTGAGGTAGAAGAACCAGGACAAGAAAACCAGTGACTCACCTGTGAGGTAGAAGAACCAGGACAAGAAGACCAGTGACTCACCTGTGAGGTAGAAGAACCAGGACAAGAAGACCAGTGACTCACCTGTGAGGTAGAAGAACCAGGACAAGAAAACCAGTGACTCACCTGTGAGGTAGAAGAACCAGGACAAGAAGACCAGTGACTCACCTGTGAGGTAGAAGAACCAGGACAAGAAGACCAGTGACTCACCTGTGAGGTAGAAGAACCAGGACAAGAAGACCAGTGACTCACCTGTGAGGTAGAAGAACCAGGACAAGAAAACCAGTGACTCACCTGTGAGGTAGAAGAACCAGGACAAGAAGACCAGTCACTCACCTGTGAGGTAGAAGAACCAGGACAAGAAGACCAGTGACTCACCTGTGAGGTAGAAGAACCAGGACACGAAGACCAGCGACTCACCTGTGAGGTAGAAGAACCAGGAAAGGAAGACCGGAGACTAACCTGTGAGGTAGAAGAACCAGGACAAGAAGACCAGCAGGCTCCTCAGGCTCATATCCGTCCACAAAAGATGACTCCGCAGCTGCGAAGAGAAAGTAGTGCGCAGGTCCGCGTGGACTTCCCACGTCACACTCCAACGAGGAGACGTTCCACAAAACCTTCCCAGATGTCACCTAAACTACTTGAAATAGTCCCAAGTGCTGCAAACAGGAGTTCTTGGTCTGGTCTCTGCAGATCTTCTTCGGCGAGGCTTCTGCTAGATGACTGACGACTTTATGGCCGCTAGAGGGCGACCTTGTTACTTTCTCCTCCTGGTCACGTGACCCCATACTTGTCATGTTTTATACGCCTCTCTGACATGTGACTACATACTTTTCATGTTTTATACGCCTCTCTAACATGTGACTACATACTTTTCATGTTTTATACGCCTCTCTAACATGTGACTACATACTTTTCATGTTTTATACGCCTCTCTAACATGTGACTACATACTTTTCATGTTTTATACGCCTCTCTAACATGTGACTACATACTTTTCATGTTTTATATGCCTCTCCAACATGTGACTACATACTTTTCATGTTTTATATGCCTCTCTAACATGTGACTACATACTTTTCATGTTTTATACGCCTCTCTAACATGTGACTACATACTTTTCATGTTTTATACGCCTCTCCAACATGTGACTACATACTTTTCATGTTTTATACGCCTCTCTAACATGTGACTACATACTTTTCATGTTTTATACGCCTCTCCAACATGTGACTACATACTTTTCATGTTTTATACGCCTCTCTAACATGTGACTACATACTTTTCATGTTTTATACGCCTCTCTAACATGTGACTACATACTTTTCATGTTTTATACGCCTCTCTAACATGTGACTACATACTTTTCATGTTTTATACGCCTCTCTACCCTTTGACTACATACTTTTTATGTTTTATACGCCTCTCTAACATGTGACTACATACTTTTCATGTTTTATACGCCTCTCTAACATGTGACTACATACTTTTCATGTTTTATACGCCTCTCTAACATGTGACTACATACTTTTCATGTTTTATACGCCTCTCTAACATGTGACTACATACTTTTCATGTTTTATACGCCTCTCTAACATGTGACTACATACTTTTCATGTTTTATACGCCTCTCTACCCTTTGACTACATACTTTTTATGTTTTATACGCCTCTCTAACATGTGACTACATACTTTTCATGTTTTATATGCCTCTCTAACATGTGACTACATACTTTTCATGTTTTATACGCCTCTCTAACATTTGACTACATACTTTTCATGTTTTATACGCCTCTCTAACATGTGACTACATACTTTTCATGTTTTATACGCCTCTCTAACATGTGACCCAATACTTTTCATGTTTTATACGCCTCTCTACCCTTTGACTACATACTTTTTATGTTTTATACGCCTCTCTAACATGTGACTACATACTTTTCATGTTTTATATGCCTCTCTAACATGTGACTACATACTTTTCATGTTTTATACGCCTCTCTAACATTTGACTACATACTTTTCATGTTTTATACGCCTCTCTAACATGTGACTACATACTTTTCATGTTTTATACGCCTCTCTAACATGTGACCCAATACTTTTCATGTTTTATACGCCTCTCTACCCTTTGACTACATACTTTTTATGTTTTATACGCCTCTCTAACTACATACTTTTCATGTTTTATACGCCTCTCTAACATGTGACTACATACTTTTCATGTTTTATACGCCTCTCTAACATGTGACTACATACTTTTCATGTTTTATACGCCTCTCTAACATTTGACTACATACTTTTCATGTTTTATACGCCTCTCTAACATGTGACTACATACTTTTCATGTTTTATACGCCTCTCTAACATGTAACCCAATACTTTTCATGTTTTATACGCCTCTCTACCCTTTGACTACATACTTTTTATGTTTTATACGCCTCTCTAACTACATACTTTTCATGTTTTATACGCCGCTCTAACATGTGACTACATACTTTTCATGTTTTATACGCCTCTCTAACATGTGACTACATACTTTTCATGTTTTATACGCCTCTCTAACATGTGACTACATACTTTTCATGTTTTATACGCCTCTCTAACATGTGACTACATACTTTTCATGTTTTATACGCCTCTCTAACATTTGACTACATACTTTTCATGTTTTATACGCCTCTCTAACATTTGACTACATACTTTTCATGTTTTATACGCCTCTCTAACATGTGACTACATACTTTTCATGTTTTATACGCCTCTCTAACATGTGACTACATACTTTTCATGTTTTATACGCCTCTCTAACATGTGACCCAATACTTTTCATGTTTTATACGCCTCTCTACCCTTTGACTACATACTTTTTATGTTTTATACGCCTCTCTAACATGTGACTACATACTTTTCATGTTTTATATGCCTCTCTAACATGTGACTACATACTTTTCATGTTTTATACGCCTCTCTAACATTTGACTACATACTTTTCATGTTTTATACGCCTCTCTAACATGTGACTACATACTTTTCATGTTTTATACGCCTCTCTAACATGTGACCCAATACTTTTCATGTTTTATACGCCTCTCTACCCTTTGACTACATACTTTTTATGTTTTATACGCCTCTCTAACTACATACTTTTCATGTTTTATACGCCTCTCTAACATGTGACTACATACTTTTCATGTTTTATACGCCTCTCTAACATGTGACTACATACTTTTCATGTTTTATACGCCTCTCTAACATTTGACTACATACTTTTCATGTTTTATACGCCTCTCTAACATGTGACTACATACTTTTCATGTTTTATACGCCTCTCTAACATGTAACCCAATACTTTTCATGTTTTATACGCCTCTCTACCCTTTGACTACATACTTTTTATGTTTTATACGCCTCTCTAACTACATACTTTTCATGTTTTATACGCCGCTCTAACATGTGACTACATACTTTTCATGTTTTATACGCCTCTCTAACATGTGACTACATACTTTTCATGTTTTATACGCCTCTCTAACATGTGACTACATACTTTTCATGTTTTATACGCCTCTCTAACATGTGACTACATACTTTTTATGTTTTATACGCCTCTCTAACATGTGACTACATACTTTTCATGTTTTATACGCCTCTCTAACATGTGACTACATACTTTTCATGTTTTATACGCCTCTCTAACATGTGACCCAATACTTTTCATGTTTTATACGCCTCTCTAACATGTGACTACATGCTTTTCATGTTTTATACGCCTCTCTTAACATTTGACTACATACTTTTCATGTTTTATACGCCTCTCTAACATGTGACTACATGCTTTTCATGTTTTATACGCCTCTCTTAACATTTGACTACATGCTTTTCATGTTTTATACGCCTCTCGTAACATTTGACTACATGCTTTTCATGTTTTATACGCCTTTCCCACGTTTGACTACATACTTTTCCAACATTTGAAGTGACATTTGGGCGCCGCGATGTTTAAATACATTATCAATCAATCAATTCCTTTATTGTCATTGTGATAATAATACTTATTCATACATGATGTTGGAGTTTATCTGGCGGCATAGAAGCTGCATTGATGTGCAGGTTGACCATAGTTTACAGTTGAAGTTCAGCATTGTCCAGAAGATGGCATTAGAGGGGGGCAACATGTCCGACTTCTGATAGGTGTTGTGTTGATGCAATGTGCGTCCACAGCACAATCATTGAGAATCAACAGTGATCTAAGAAGATGGTCCGGGGCAGCATCTACGGTGCCCTGGAAGTTGAAAACACTTTAACAATTAACTAAACAATTTACACTTGCAGAAAACAAAAGACAAAACACTTTACAAACCTCAGAAAACACAAAAAGCGAAATCATTTGTAGTTTCTGAAAAAAATTCCCAATAAACGAAATATTTTGCAATTTTAGAAAAACAAAAACAAAAGCCAAAACAACTCGGGTTTTATAAACCGGAATAAGAAGGTGTAGAATTCTAGATTGACAGCTAAATCAACCAATCATGTTGTCCATATCTGCTGAGGCTTACTTCCTTATTCGGGCTCTGCGGAAATGAACACAATGATAGGCTGATTTCACTGTCAATCTGGGATTTGGGGACATTCCTTTTCCGGTTTGCTTAAAATTTAAATTGTTTCGGCTTTCGTTTTATACATCCCATTCATTCATTTTCTACCGCTTGTCCCTTTTGAGGTTGCTGGTGTTTTCTCTGAGTGTAAAGTATTTTTTTTTTCTGATACTGTAATTTGTTTTGTAAAATGTTTAAATGTTTTGCACTTCCGGGCCACCGTAATAACCACTTTAGTAAAGTGATTAACTGAAGGATTCATAAATAAGTGATATGTTGTTTAAGTTAAGCGTCATCTGATAGTCTGAAGAAAAATGTATTATAGTACTCTTCGGTATTATAGACATATTTCTCATTGAACAATAACGTGGGTGGTTTAAGGGAAAAAATAAGTTTTTTTTTTTAAAGGTTTATTTATAGATTTCAACAATTACAAACAGTAAGTCAAACAACAATATAAAACATTATAAAACATTATGAAAACAGTACAAAACAGCGCCAGGGGGTTGTAAGTTCAAAATAATAAAAATAGAATACAAATATATATATATATATATATATATAATAAACAAAATGCAAAGCCGTAGGCTTATTCAGATTCATCAAACAACTTAAATTTGGAACACAGCATCATCGTTTTCACAGCTTTTTTGTTGTTAGAGGTAGAGAGCGTTTTAATGTAAAGTTCCAGATCTTTTTTAAAGGCACAAAAGATAGATAGATAGATAGATAGATAGTACTTTATTTATTCCGTCAGGAGAGTTCCTTCAGGAAAATTAAAATTTTCAGCACAATCCCATTCAAGATCAGACAAACATTACAGGGAGACAGAACAGGATCGCTGACGGGTCTGCCGGCTTCCAGCGCCCCTTACAGAAAAGATGAGATACAGGTAAACAAGGGGGGGGGGGGGGAGGGGAGAAGAGAAAAAAATAGAAGATTAAAATAAAATTTAAAAATCGGTCTTAGCCTGGGCCCTGGAGAGGGGGTGCAGACTGAGGCAAAGGGGAAAAAAAACAACTCATAGCCACAGAACACATCCCTCTTACAAGTGTGTAAGAGGGAAACATCAAACATCAAGGACGGGTATCAAGAAACTTACATTTATGAATATAAAACTTAGACAATAAAATAATGAGGTTGCAAAGGCAGGGAACCTGAGACCCTGCCCCAAGTGGAGGAGTTCAAGTACCTAGGAGTCTTGTTCACGAGTGGGGGAAGAGTGGATCGTGAGATCGACAGGCGGATCGGTGCGGCGTCTTCAGTAATGCGGACGTTGTATCGATCCGTTGTGGTGAAGAAGGAGCTCAGCCGGAAGGCAAAGCTCTCAATTTACCGGTCGATCTACGTTCCCATCCTCACCTATGGTCATGAGCTTTGGGTCATGACCGAAAGGATAAGATCACGGGTACAAGCGGCCGAAATGAGTTTCCTCCGCCGGGTGGCGGGGCTCTCCCTTAGAGATAGGGTGAGAAGCTCTGCCATCCGGGAGGAGCTCAACGTAAAGCCGCTGCTCCTCCACATCGAGAGGAGCCAGATGAGGTGGTTCGGGCATCTGGTCAGGATGCCACCCGAACGCCTCCCTAGGGATGTGTTTAGGGCACGTCCAGCTGGTAGGAGGCCACGGGGAAGACCCAGGACATGTTGGAAAGACTATGTCTCCCGGCTGGCCTGGGAACGCCTCGGGATCCCCCGGGAAGAGCTAGACGAAGTGGCTGGAGATAGGGAAGTCTGGGCTTCCCTGCTTAGGCTGCTGCCCCCGCGACCCGACCTCGGATAAGCGGAAGATGATGGATGGGATGGATGGAAGGTTGCAAAGGTAGAATTCCTTTTCAAATTTTTGTTCATACAGTGTAAAACCAAAAATCACATCTTTAAAGTAAAGCACAAATTTGTCATAAATATTGTCCAGGATGAAGCGACAGATGCCCTGCCATAGTGATGGAGTGTTTTCACAAGTCCAAAACAAGTGGTTGACAGTCTCTGGGTGCATGTTACAAAAGGTGCAGGTAACATCAATGTCCTTCTTCTATCTAACCATCACAGTCTTTACAGGGTAATAGCGATGGATGATTTTAAATGATATCTCTTTGACTTTGTTGGTAAGTAAATACCTGTTAGGAAGGGACCACGTTTTGATCCAACAGATGTCATTTACAACATTATTCCATAAGGAAATGACATAGGAGACAGACACACAATCATTTTGGAATAAGCTGTGGATTTTTCTGTTATTTTTTTGATCAAAGCAAAGGAGTGTCAAGTGGATCATTCACAATGTTTACAGCAGAAAGAGGAGGTGTGTAAGCCCTGTACAACATAATAACACCTGTTGGGATGGCATTAAATACAATAGCAAATTGTTTGGGAGTCACAGGTATCTTAAATTGGTTGAGAAATTCTTGGTGATTAAAAAGTTGACCTTCCTTATTGAAAAGCTGACTCACTAAAATAATGTTATTGTTAAACCAATTGAGGAAAAGAGATTTCCTTTTGTAACATATGTCTTTAGTGTTCCAGATGAAATATTTGGTAGGTGAAAAATTGTGCTTGTATACAAGAGACCATGCTAGAAGGGCTTGTTTGTGGAAGTTTGAGAGCGCAACAGGAATCCTATCAATGTTATAATTACACAATAGCAAAAATTTTAGGCCGCCAAGGTTAGAGAATACATGATGAGAAATAAAGTTCCAAATTGAGGTAGGGTCTTTCAAGTAGTGTCTTATCCAATTAATTTTAAAGGTGTTGTTTAGTGTAGTGAAGTCAAGAAAGTTTAGACCACCCTGATTGTAATTGTTCATTATAACAGATTTCTTAATATAATGAATTTTGTTTTTCCAAATAAAGTCAACCAGTATTTTGTCAATAGTTTTACATATTTTTTGGTTAACATCTAAAGAAATAGCTGCATACGTAAGCCTGGAGATACCTTCTGCTTTGGAAAGTAAGGTTCTGCCTTTTAAGGATAAATTTCTCTGTAGCCATTGGTTAAATATTTTCTTAGTTTTTTCTACAATTGGTTTGAAGTTCAATACCGATCTAGAGTTTTGATTTTTAGTGATATGTATTCCTAGGTAATTAATACTATCCTTAACTGGAATTTGAGATACAGACATCATTTCACATCTCTTCACAGCCATTAGTTCACATTCAGTACTCTGGAATGCCCTCCCGGTAACAGTTCGAGATGCTACCTCAGTAGAAGCATTTAAGTCTCACCTTAAAACTCATCTGTATACTCTAGCCTTTAAATAGACCTCCTTTTTAGACCAGTTGATCTGCCGCTTCTTTTCTTTCTCCTATGTCCCCCACTCCCTTGTGGAGGGGGTCCGGTCCGATGACCATGGATGAAGTACTGGCTGTCCAGAGTCGAGACCCAGAATGGACCGCTCGTCGGGACCCAGGATGGACCGCTCGCCTGTATCGGTTGGGGACGTCTCTACGCTGCTGATCCGCTTGAGATGGTTTCCTGTGGACGGGACTCTCGCTGCTGTCTTGGATCCGCTTGAACTGAACTTTCGCGGCTGTGTTGGAGCCACTATGGATTGAACTTTCACAGTATCATGTTAGACCCGCTCGACATCCATTGCTTTCGGTCCCCTAGAGAGGGGGGGTTGCCCACATCTGAGGTCCTCTCCAAGGTTTCTCATAGTCAGCATTGTCACTGGCGTCCAACTGGATGTGAATTCTCCCTGCCCACTGGGTGTGAGTTTTCCTTGCCATTTTGTGGGTTCTTCCGAGGATGTTGTAGTCGTAATGATTTGTGCAGTCCTTTGAGACATTTGTGATTTGGGGCTATATAAATAAACATTGATTGATTGATTGATTGATTGACATTTATTCACATTTAGACGGAGACCAGAAGCCAAGGAAAAAACATGAATCACATCCTAGGCTAGGGGAATTTGAGAAGAGTCTTTCAAAAAGAGTGTTGTGTCGTCAGCGAGTTGGCTGATAATTATTTCTCTGTCTAATACAGAAATCCCCTTTAAATGACTAGTTTTTATATGAACCGATAACAGTTGGGTGGCTAACAGAAATAAATATGGAGAAATAGGACAACCTTGCCGTATCCCACGTTTTAACTCGAATCTTGGAGATGTACCAGATTTGAGCTTTATAGAACTATTACCATTGCAGTACAAAGTCTTAATTGTTTTGCGGAAAAAATTGCCAAAGCCAAATTTCTCAAGTGTCCTGAATATAAATTCATGTTCGATCGAGTCGAAAGCTTTGTAAAAGTCCAGGAAAAGAAGGAAGCCTTCATCATGAATGACCTCTGGGTAATCCAGAATGTCAAGTACAAGCCTGATATTATTAGATATGTGTCTTCCTCTCATAAAACCTGACTGTGTCTCATCAATTATGTCATCCAGAACCAATTTTAAACGTTTAGCCAAAATAATAGCTACAATTTTATAGTCATTGTTTAGAAGGCTAATTGGACGCCAATTATCAATGATTAGTAAATCTTTGTTTGGCTTGGGTATAAGGGTAATAAAGCCTTGTGTTAAAGTTGGAGGAAGGGGCACCTGTATCAATACCTTCACAAAATACTTCTAGTAAGAAAGGAGCTAGCTCATCTGAAAATATTTTATGGAATTCAGATGTAATACCATCCACTCCAGGAGATTTGTTATTTTTTTAAACTATTAATTGATTCCACTACTTCCTTGAGACAGATTGGACGGTCACAGAATACTTGGTCAGCTGTGCTGATTGATTCAGTTTCAGTTAAGGTATCCATAAACTTAACAGCATCACTTTCAGAGTATAATGTTTTGTAAAATTGAGAACAAAAATTTGCAATCTGTTTTGCGTCATTGCAAACCACATCATTTATTTTCAATTGGCGTTATTTTGAGCCTGCGATTTTTCTAAACGAAAGAAATACGCAGAGTTTTGTTCACCTTCCTCCAGACATTGTTTTCTAGATCTTACAAAGGCTCCTTCTGCTTCTGATTGATACATTTTGTCTAATTTATTTTGGTTTTCTAAGAGACTTTTTTTTTTCTTCTGCTGACATATTATCTGGACATATAGAGGATAATGCAGTAATGATGGAAATCACATTTCCCTCCTCAGAACGCTTATTCTTAGCTAGATTGCTGCAATATTTTGTAATAAATTTACCTACCTCATATTTAAGGAGTTCCCAATTAGTACAATAAATATTTTGGGTTTTGGCTTTATTAAGAAAAAAATTTATTAGATCCATCCATCCATCCATTTTCTACCGCTTATTCCCTTTTGGGGTCGCGGGGGGCGCTGGCGCCTATCTTAGCTACAATCGGGCGGAAGGCGGGGTACACCCTGGACAAGTCGCCACCTCATCGCAGTTTATTAGATCCATCCATCCATCCATTTTCTACCGCTTATTCCCTTTCGGGGTCGCGGGGGGCGCTGGCGCCTATCTCAGCTACAATCGGGCGGAAGGCGGGGTACACCCTGGACAAGTCGCCACCTCATCGCAGTTTATTAGATCTTTAATCCTAATTTTAACTGCTTCATCACATAAAACTGAACTGTTGAGTTTCCAGTATGAGCTTTTTGAAGGATTGTGAGAGGGATGTAAAGAGATGTGAATCTGAATAGCTCTATGATCAGTCAAAGGAGTGGAGCGAATTTGAACAGTAACACAGTTTTGAAGTGATTTAGAAATTAACCCCATGTCTATTCTAGACTTTCTTGAGCCTGATTTATTGGACCAGGTAAAGGATGTCTTATTCGGATTTTTATATCTCCAGGCATCAATTACATCAAACCTTTGCATTAATAACTTCAGATTTGAGCTGACACTACTTTGAGAGCCAAGTGAATTGTCAATGACAGTATTGAAGTCACCTCCGACAAGTATATAAGCATTTGGAAATTTGGCAAGCCAGTGTAAAATTTTTTTTTGCACTTCATTAAATAAAATAGCCCCAAGTGGAGGAGTTCAAGTACCTAGGAGTCTTGTTCACAAGTGGGGGAAGAGTGGATGGTGAGATCGACAGGCGGATCGGTGCGGCGTCTTCAGTAATGCGGACGTTGTACCGATCCGTTGTGGTGAAGAAGGAGCTGAGCCGGAAGGCAAAGCTCTCAATTTACCGGTCGATCTACGTTCCCATGCTCACCTATGGTCATGAGCTTTGGGTCATGACCGAAGGGATAAGATCACGGGCACAAGCGGCCGAAATGAGTTTCCTCCGCCGTGTGGCGGGGCTCTCCCTTAGAGATAGGGTGAGAAGCTCTGTCATCCGGGAGGAACTCAAAGTAAAGCCGCTGCTCCTCCTCATCGAGAGGAGCCAGATGAGGTGGTTCGGGCATCTGGTCAGGATGCCACCCGAACGCCTCCCTAGGGAGGTGTTTAGGGCACGTCCAACCGGTAGGAGGCCACGGGGAAGACCCAGGACACGTTGGGAAGACTATGTCTCCCGGTTGGCCTGGGAACGCCTCGGGATCCCCCGGGAAGAGCTAGAGAGGGAGAGGGAAGTCTGGGCTTCCCTGCTTAGGCTGCTGCCCCCGCGACCCGACCTCGGATAAGCGGAAGAAGATGGATGGATGGATGGATGGAAATAAAATAGTATTGTCAGGCACCGAGTTATATCCATAAATGTTAGCAACTATAAAGTTTGTTTTCTGAATCTCAAAAACCTGACGAATATAATGGCCATTTTTTATCATAATCACTATGATGCAATGAGACTCCTGTAATTTTGTTTTTGAATGTGCCAACTCCTCCAGAACGCTGTGATGCATGAGAGCAATATATCTCATTACCCCATTGAGATCTCCAAAACTTTACATCATCATTCATACTGTGTGTCTCCTGTAAAAAAAACATAAATCTGTTCTACATTGTTTAAGAAATAAAAATAAAGCTTTGCGTTTCAAGTTCTGCCTTAACCCCCTGGCGTTGGGAAAAAAAGAAGTTGCATCACGTTTCATAGTTCAGTTACCTAGCACCTAACAGGAAGTTGGAGTGACTTCAACATAAAAGCGCTGAAATTCTCCATTAATGGGAAACTACGTGAGAGTTAAGCTAAATCGTTGAGTTTATTGTAAAACGTTTATATTTGGATGTAAAAATACATTATTTTTTCCACACAGCTAAATCAGCCATTGTTGTGTAAGTGTACATTATACTTTACTTTGAAAGCGAATCTTATCTTAATGTTGATTGTCGATTCCCTTGGAAAAAAATCTGGCCCAGTGACGTCACTTCCTCGCACTGCGTTAACCCCCTTCGGAACTTTCTCTTCACCTCTTTCACTCAGCTTTTTTTCGACTTTTCACCCTGAACAGTAACTGAGCAACAATGTCGCCACCTTCTCGACGGCTTCAGACGAAGCCAGTGATTACCTGCCTGAAGACCTTCCTCATCTCCTACAGCCTCATTTTCTGGGTGAGCTGCGGCCATGTCGCTGATGTGGAGGGGGGGGGGGGCAACAACATCTGCGGCCATGTCGCTGATGTGGGGGAGGGGGGGTAGCCGGGGGGCAAGCAACAACAACAAATCGGCCAACAAAGCATAAAGTCAACACGGAGACTTTTGGCGCATTGGGAAAATAAATATTTTTTTAAACAAACTTTAGGGACTGTTCAAGATTTGAGCTCAAGGCTCCTTTTAAAAGTAGGTGATGACGTCACCAAGTGAAGCAAAACAAACATGTGTTTACCTTCTGTGAAAGAGATGGATAATCACAAGGTATGATCATTTCACGTCACCTCTGAAGATACTTCATCCAGCTCCAAGAACAAGTCACAATTCCGGGAGCTTTACACGATTTAGAGGGAAAAAGTACTAAAAATGGCATAAAAAGCTTAAAAATATACCCATGACAGACCAAACTAAGCAATATACAAGAAATTAAAATTAGGGCGGTCATGTGATTATTTTTTTTTAAATCAGATTAATCAACGATTTATGATAATCACAGGTGATTACTAGCTTGCATGATTCAAATTCGGTAAAAAAAGACCCCAATATTTCTAATGTTATGCAATTTTATTGTCAGAATGTCATCCACAAATGTTTTTAAACGTTTTACAAAGGCTTGGGCGACCCCGCTTATAACTGTATCACAATAAAATTGTTCTATATTGGCCGATATCGATAATTATTGACATTTTTTATGACCAGCAGAACACGAGATTAAATGTTAACATTTTTACTTCAAATGTAACCTTCCTCTTATTATAATCCCCTCAGCTATATGTATATATATATATATATATATGCATATATATGTATATGTGCATATATATATATATATATATGTACGTGTATATGTAAATGTATATTTTATAAAATGCATTTTCAATCTTTCAGTCTATCGCGATATGTATTGGTATTGTTTTATTGGCCCAGTGCTAGGTGTACTTGAATCCATGTCATTTATTTTCACAAAACCTAGTAAGAGTTTTGTCTAAAGTTCTTTCAGGATGTATTTTGGAGTGAAATTTGCCAGTAGCACTCCTTGCCGGGGGGCAAGCAACAACAACAAATCGGCCAACAAACCATAAAGTCAACACGGAGACTTTTGGCGCATTGGGAAAATATATATATTTTTAAACAAACTTTAGGGACTGTTCAAGATTTGAGCTCCCGGCAGAAAAGCTCCTTTTAAAAGTAGGTGATGACGTCACCAAGGGAAGAAAAACAAACATGTGTTTACCTTCTGTGAAAGAGATGGATAATCCCAAGGTATGATCATTTCACCTCACCTCTGAAGATACTTCATCCAGCTCCAAGAACAAGTCACAATTCCGGGAGCTTTACACGATTTAGAGGGAAAAAGTACTAAAAATGGCATAAAAAGCTTAAAAATATACCCACGACAGACAGGCTCTGTGACCAAACTAAGCAATGTACGAGAAATTAAAATTAGGGCGGTCATGTGATTATTTTTTTTAAATCAGATTAATCACTGTTGTGGTGAAGAAGGAGCTGAGCCGGAAGGCAAAGCTCTCAATTTACCGGTCGATCTACGTTCCCATCCTCACCTATGGTCATGAGCTTTGGGTCATGACCGAAAGGATAAGATCACGGGTACAAGCGGCCGAAATGAGTTTCCTCTGGGCTCTCCCTTAGAGATAGGGTGAGAAGCTCTGCCATCCGGGAGGAACTCAAAGTAAAGCCGCTGCTCCTTCACATCGAGAGGAGCCAGATGAGGTGGTTTGGGCATCTGGTCAGGATGCCAACCGAACGCCTCCCTAGGGAGGTGTTTAGGGCACGTCCAACCGGTAGGAGGCCACGGGGAAGACCCAGGACACGTTGGGAAGACTATGTCTCCCGGCTGGCCTGGGAACGCCTCGGGATCCCCCGGGAAGAGCTAGACGAAGTGGCTGGGGAGAGGGAAGTCTGGGTTTCCCTGCTTAGGCTGTTGCCCCCGCGACCCGACCTCGGATAAGCGGAAGAAGATGGATGGATGGATGGATTAATCAACGATTTATGATAATCACAGGTGATTACTAGCTTGCATAATTCAAATTTGCTAAAAAAAGACCCCAATATTTCTAATGCTATGCAATTTTATTGTCAGAATGTCATCCAGGAATGTTTTTAAATGTTTTACAAAGGCTTGGGCGACCCCGCTTATAACTGTATCACAATAAAATTGTTCTATATTGGCCGATATCGATAATTATCGACATTTTTTATGACCAGCAGAACACGAGATTAAATGTTAACATTTTTACTTCAAATGTAACCTTCCTGGGCTTCACGGTGGGAGAGGGGTTAGTGCGTCTGCCTCACAATACGAAGTTCCTGCAGTCCTGGGTTCAAATCCAGGCTCGGGATCTTCCTGTGTGGAGTTTGCATGTTCTCCCCGTGAATGCGTGGGTTCCCTCCGGGTACTCCGGCTTCCTCCCACTTCCAAAGACATGCACCTGGGGATAGGTTGATTGGCAACACTAAATTGGCCCTAGTGTGTGAATGTGAGTGTGAATGTTGTCTGTCTATCTGTGTTGGCCCTGCGATGAGGTGGCGACTTGTCCAGGGTGTACCCCGCCTTCCGCCCGATTGTAGCTGAGATAGGCGCCAGCGCCCCCCCGCAACCCCAAAAGGGAATAAGCGGTAGGAAATGGATGGATGGATGTAACCTTCCTCTTATTATAATCCCCTCAGCTATATGTATGTATGTATATATATATATATATGCATATATATGTATATGTGCATATATATATATATATATATATATATATATATATGTACGTGTATATGTAAATGTATATTTTATAAAATGCGTTTTCAATCTTTCAGTCTATCGCGATATGTATTGGTATTGTTTTATTGGCCCAGTGCTAGGTGTACTTGAATCTATGTCATTTATTTTCACAAAACCTAGTAAGAGTTTTGTCTAAAGTTCTTTCAGGATGTATTTTGGAGTGAAATTTGCCAGTAGCACTCCTTGCCGGGGGGCAAGCAACAACAACAAATCGGCCAACAAACCATAAAGTCAACACGGAGACTTTTGGCGCATTGGGAAAATATATATATTTTTAAACAAACTTTAGGGACTGTTCAAGATTTGAGCTCCCGGCAGAAAGGCTCCTTTTAAAAGTAGGTGATGACGTCACCAAGTGAAGAAAAACAAACATGTGTTTACCTTCTGTGAAAGAGATGGATAATCCCAAGGTATGATCATTTCACGTCACCTCTGAAGATACTTCATCCAGCTCCAAGAACAAGTCACAATTCCGGGAGCTTTACACGATTTAGAGGGAAAAAGTACTAAAAATGGCATAAAAAGCTTAAAAATATACCCATGACAGACCAAACTAAGCAATATACAAGAAATTAAAATTAGGGCGGTCATGTGATTATTTTTTTTAAAATCAGATTAATCAACGATTTATGATAATCACAGGTGATTACTAGCTTGCATGATTCAAATTCGGTAAAAAAAGACCCCAATATTTCTAATGTTATGCAATTTTATTGTCAGAATGTCATCCACAAATGTTTTTAAACGTTTTACAAAGGCTTGGGCGACCCCGCTTATAACTGTATCACAATAAAATTGTTCTATATTGGCCGATATCGATAATTATTGACATTTTTTATGACCAGCAGAACACGAGATTAAATGTTAACATTTTTACTTCAAATGTAACCTTCCTCTTATTATAATCCCCTCAGCTATATGTATATATATATATACATATATGCATATATATGTATATGTGCATATATATATATATATATGTACGTGTATATGTAAATGTATATATTATAAAATGCATTTTCAATCTTTCAGTCTATCGCGATATGTATTGGTATTGTTTAATTGGCCCAGTGCTAGGTGTACTTGAATCCATGTCATTTATTTTCACAAAACCTAGTAAGAGTTTTGTCTAAAGTTCTTTCAGGATGTATTTTGGAGTGAAATTTGCCAGTAGCACTCCTTGCCGGGGGGCAAGCAACAACAACAAATCGGCCAACAAACCATAAAGTCAACACGGAGACTTTTGGCGCATTGGGAAAATATATATATTTTTAAACAAACTTTAGGGACTGTTCAAGATTTGAGCTCCCGGCAGAAAGGCTCCTTTTAAAAGTAGGTGATGACGTCACCAAGTGAAGAAAAACAAACATGTGTTTACCTTCTGTGAAAGAGATGGATAATCCCAAGGTATGATCATTTCACCTCACCTCTGAAGATACTTCATCCAGCTCCAAGAACAAGTCACAATTCCGGGAGCTTTACACGATTTAGAGGGAAAAAGTACTAAAAATGGCATAAAAAGCTTAAAAATATACCCACGACAGACAGGCTCTGTGACCAAACTAAGCAATGTACGAGAAATTAAAATTAGGGCGGTCATGTGATTATTTTTTTTTAAATCAGATTAATCAACGATTTATGATAATCACAGGTGATTACTAGCTTGCATAATTTAAATTCGCTAAAAAAAGACCCCAATATTTCTAATGTTATGCAATTTTATTGTCAGAATGTCATCCAGGAATGTTTTTAAACGTTTTACAAAGGCTTGGGCGACCCCGCTTATAACTGTATCCCAATAAAATTGTTCTATATTGGCCGATATCGATAATTATTGACATTTTTTATGACCAGCAGAACACGAGATTAAATGTTAACATTTTTACTTCAAATGTAACCTTCCTGGGCTTCACGTTGGCAGAGGGTTTAGTGCGTCTGCCTCACAATACGAAGTTCCTGCAGTCCTGGGTTCAAATCCAGACTCGGGATCTTCCTGTGTGGAGTTTGCATGTTCTCCCCGTGAATGCGTGGGTTCCCTCCGGGCACTCCGGCTTCCTCCCACTTCCAAAGACATGCACCTGGGGATAGGTTGATTGGCAACACTAAATTGGCCCTAGTGTGTGAATGTGAGTGTGAATGTTGTCTGTCTATCTGTGTTGGCCCTGCGATGAGGTGGTGACTTGTCCAGGGTGTACCCCGCCTTCCGCCCGATTGTAGCTGAGATAGGCGCCAGCGCCCCCTGTGACCCCAAAAGGGAATAAGCGGTAGAAAATGGATGGATGGATGTAACCTTCCTCTTATTATAATCCCCTCAGCTATATGTATGTATGTATATATATATATATGCATATATATGTATATGTGCATATATATATATATATATATATATATATACATGTCTATATATATATATATATATATGTATATATATATATATATATATATATATATATATATATATATATATATATGTATGTACGTGTTATGTAAATGTATATTTTATAAAATGCGTTTTCAATCTTTCAGTCTATCGCGATATGTATTGGTATTGTTTTATTGGCCCAGTGCTAAGTGTACTTGAATCTATGTCATTTATTTTCACAAAACCTAGTAAGAGTTTTGTCTAAAGTTCTTTCAGGATGTATTTTGGAGTGAAATTTGCCAGTAGCACTCCTTTTTGTACTGACGTATGCATTGACCTGCTCACTAACCATATAGCGCTTAGGGTAAAAGAGCTTGTACGTTTCCAATAAATTGCATGAATAATCATAAGTTTAATGCAATATTTTTTTGTGATTAATCACATGAGTGAACTTTTGACAGCCTAATCAAAGCACAAAACAAGATAAGATAAACAGTTCAGGCCTCATAGTGCAATTGTGTTTCCTTCCCCCTTTTCTCACACATGAGAGCAAATTAATTGCACGGATTCAGCAAAATTTCATCCATTTTGCCACAAAACGGCACAAAATATGTTTAAGAAATGAGTGTGACAACATAGAAAACACTCTTGATGGCTTTAGTATTTGTAGCACCTTGACGACACAACACAATACCGGAGAGCTTGATAAAAACATCTGGGGACCTCTTTGAATGGCGGTTACAAGAAGTTGTTGTTGTTTTTGTTGTTGGCCATGTTTTTATCTTTGTACTGTGCACTCGCCAGCTTTTTACGGCATCTGCAAAACAACCTTTTAGGGTTCGTGGATGACAGTGGTTTGTTGAAGGATAGGATTGTTCAACATGTAAAGTAGGTAAGGTTGTATTTTGTCAAGTCAATTTTATTTATATAGCAAGTTTACAGCAACTTTTAAATTGAACCAAAGTGCTTTACAGGTTAAAGAAACAGAAAACAAACAAAGAATGAGCTGAAGAAAATAGTGGAAAAAGGAATATGGTAAAAGGGCTTGAATAAAAAGTAAAAAATGTGCTAAATAAAAATCATAGTAATAAAAAGTGTGACAAATAGAAATATCGAACTAAAGCGAAGGGGTGGGGGGGTAGGACTAGAAATGGTGGCCTAGTGGGCAGACTAAGCTCAGGTCAAAGGCCAGCAAGAAGAGGTAGGTCTTAAGAAGGCTTTTGAAAACCCCCAGGCTCTGGGCTGACCTAATGTGGAGCGGAAGGCTGTTCCAGAGCTTAGGGGCGGCCACGGAAAAGGCTCTGTCCCCTCTGGTCTTTAGCCTGGATCTGTCCCCTCTGGTCTTTAGCCTGGATCTAGAGACCGCCAACAGCAGTTGGTCAGCTGACCTTAGGGCTCTAGACGAGGTATGATGATGCAGAAGCTCTGTCAGGTATTGTGGGGCCAGACCATTTAGGGATTTAAAAACCCATCCATCATCTTCCGCTTATCCGAGGTCGGGTCGCGGGGGCAACAGCCTAAGCAGGGAAACCCAGACTTCCCTCTCCCCAGCCACTTCGTCTAGCTCTTCCCGGGGGATCCCGAGGCGTTCCCAGGCCAGCCGGGAGACGTAGTCTTCCCAACGTGTCCTGGGTCTTCCCCGTGGCCTCCTACCGGTTGGACGTGCCCTAAACACCTCCCTCGGGAGGCGTTCGGGTGGCATCCTGAGCAGATGCCCGAACCACCTCATCTGGCTCCTCTCGATGTGGAGGAGCAGCGGCTTTACTTTGAGTTCCTCCCGGATGGCAGAGCTTCTCACCCTATCTCTAAGGGAGAGCCCCGCCACACGGCGGAGGAAACTCATTTCGGCCGCTTGTACCCGTGATCTTATCCCTTCGGTCATGACCCAAAGCTCATGACCATAGGTGAGCATGGGAACGTAGATCGACCGGTAAATTGAGAGCTTTGCCTTTCGGCTCAGCTCCTTCTACACCACAACGGATCGGTACAACGTCCGCATTACTGATTTAAAAACATCCATCCATTTTCCTAACGCTTATTCCTTTTGGGGTCGCGGGGGCCTATCTCAGCTACAATTGGGCGGAAGGCGGTGTACACCCTGGACAAGTCGCCACCTCATGATTGACAAACAATTAAAAGTCATTTAAAATCAATGCGGTAACGGACAGGGAGCCAGTGGAGTGAGGCCAGGACCGGGGTGATGTGCTCGCGTTTTTTGGTGCTGGTGAGGAGACGGGCAGCCGAGTTTTGCACAAGCTGCAAACGGCGCAGTGATGCCCGATCAATGCCAACAACGTAGAGCGAATCAATGCCAACAACGTCCAGTGAATTGTTGTCATCTAGCCGCTGTGTGATGAAGGCCTGGATAGCGGTCTCCAGGTCGCTCTGGGAGAGGTAGGCCTTGGTCTTTGCTAGGGTTCTGAGATGGTAAAAGCTGACCTGTTTGGTGAATTGTAATTTTGGCCTGATTCCTGTGAGAATCCTGCACCTGGCTGTAAAATGAAGGGTTAGGGCTGCAGTTTGTCACGATGGAGCAAAACTAAGCCTGTGAACTGGCTGCTCGGACTCAGTTCACAGGCATGATCCTGCTGGCGGTGGGCGTGTGGGGCAAAGTCAACCTGGAGGCGTACATGGTGCTGGCCTCCGACGACACCACCAACGCACCGTACGTCCTCATCGGCACCGGCGCTGCCATCATCATTTTCGGGCTGTTTGGCTGCTTGGCCACATGCCGAGGCAGCCCCTGGATGCTCAAACTGGTCAGCCGCCACAATCTAGCCACTACTTTTCTTGTCTTGTGCTGTCATTAACCCCGCCCCCTGCGCCCAACAGTATGCCATGTTCTTGACGCTGGTCTTCTTGGCTGAGCTGGTGGCCGGCATCTCAGGCTTCCTCTTCAGGCACGAGGTGAGTTGTTGATGCCTTTTCCAGATGAAGCCAGGCCGCCTCCTCATCGCCGCTCTTGTCATTTGTTTTTGTGCAGATCAAGGCTAAACTGGGCAGCGCGTACAAAAATGCAGTCAAGTCCTACAACAGCACTGAAAGCAGCAGAACTGCAGTGGACATCATTCAGAGGACTGTAAGTGCACTCTTTACAGTATACTCCGGGCAGGCTCATGCACCCGTTTCAAAATACCATTGACAGCTATTTAGTATTTTTACCATCCTTCTTTACAAGTTCAAGTACCGATGATAGTCTCACACACACACTAGGTGTGGCCAAAATGTCTCACACACACACACACACACACACACTCTCTAGGTGTGGCCAAATTGTCACACACATACTAGGTGTGGCCAAAATGTCTCACACACACACACTAGGTGTGGCCAAATTGTCACACACACACACACACACACACTAGGTGTGGCCAAATTGTCACACACACACAAACACACACACACTATGTGTGGCCAAATTCTCTCACACACACACACACACTAGGTGTGGCCAAATTGGCACACACACACCAAGTGTAGCCAAATTGTCACACACACACACACACACACACACACTAGGTGTGGCCAAATTGGCACACACACACCAGTGGTGGCCAAATTGTCACACACACACACTAGGTGTGGCCAAATTTTCACACACACACCAGGTGTGGCCAAATTGTCACACACACACACACACACTAAGTGTGGCCAAAATGTCTCTCACACACACACCAGGTGTGGCCAAATTGTCACACACACACACTAGGTGTGGCCAAATTGTCACACACACACACTAAGTGTAGCCAAATTGTCACACACACACACACACACACACACTAGGTGTGGCCAAATTGTCTCACACACACACACTAGGTGTGGCCAAATTGTCTCACACACACCAAGTGTAGCCAAAATGTCTCACACACACACACACACTAGGTGTGGCCAAATTGTCACACACACACTAGGTGTGGCCACATTGTCACACACACACACACTAGGTGTGGCCAAATTGTCTCACACACACCAAGTGTAGCCAAATTGTCACACACTCACACACTAGGTGTGGCCAAAATGTCTCACACACACACACTAGGTGTGGCCAAATTGTCACACACACACACACCAAGTGTAGCCAAATTGTCACACACACACACTAGGTGTGGCCAAATTGTCACACACACACACACACACACACTAAGTGTGGCCAAAATGTCTCACACACACACACTAGGTGTGGCCAAATTGTCACACACACACCAGGTGTGGCCAAATTGTCACACACACACACTAGGTGTGGTCAAATTGTGACACACACACACACTAAGTGTGGCCAAATTGTCACACACACACACACTAAGTGTGGCCAAAATGTCTCACACACACACACACACACATACACACATTAGGTGTGGCCAAATTGTCACACACACACACACACTAGGTGTGGCCAAATTGTCAAACACACACTAGGTGTGGCCAAATTGTCAAACACACACTAGGTGTGGCCAAATTGTCACACACACACACTAGGTGTGGCCAAATTGTCACACACACACTAGGTGTCATACACACACACTAGGTGTCATACACACACACTAGGTGTGGCCAAATTGTCACATGCACACACTAGGTGTCATACACACACACTAGGTGTGGCCAAATTGTCACATGCACACACTAGGTGTCATACACACACACTAGGTGTGGCCAAATTGTCACACACACACACTAGGTGTCACACCCACACACTAGGTGTGGCCAAATTGTCACACACACACACTAGGTGTGGCCCAATTGCGACACACACACTAGGTGTGGCCAAATTGTCATACACACACACTAGGTGTGGCCAAATTGTCACACACACACAGGTGTGGCCAAATTGTCACACACACACACTAGGTGTCATACACACACACTAGGTGTGGCCAAATTGTCACACACACACACACACACTAGGTGTCATACACACACACTAGGTGTGGCCAAATTGTCACATGCACACACTAGGTGTCATACACACACACTAGGTGTGGCCAAATTGTCACACACACACACTAGGTGTCACACCCACACACTAGGTGTGGCCAAATTGTCACACACACACTAGGTGTGGCCAAATTGTCACACACACACACACACACTAGGTGTCATACACACACACTAGGTGTGGCCAAATTGTCACACACACACACACTAGGTGTCATATACATACACTAGGTGTGGCCAAATTGTCACACACACACACACACATTAGGTGTCATACACACACACTAGGTGTGGCCAAATTGTCACACACACACTAGGTGTCACACCCACACACTAGGTGTGGCCAAATTGTCACACACACACACACACACTAGGTGTCATACACACACACTAGGTGTGGCCAAATTGTCACACACACACACTAGGTGTCATACACACACACTAGGTGTGGCCAAATTGTCACACACACACACACTAAGTGTGGCCAAAATGTCTCACACACACACACTAGGTGTGGCCAAATTGTCACACACACACCAGGTGTGGCCAAATTGTCACACACACACACTAGGTGTGGTCAAATTGTGACACACACACACACTAAGTGTGGCCAAATTGTCACACACACACACACTAAGTGTGGCCAAAATGTCTCACACACACACACACACACACACACACACATTAGGTGTGGCCAAATTGTCACACACACACACACACTAGGTGTGGCCAAATTGTCAAACACACACTAGGTGTGGCCAAATTGTCACACACACACACTAGGTGTGGCCAAATTGTCACACACACACTAGGTGTCATACACACACACTAGGTGTCATACACACACACTAGGTGTGGCCAAATTGTCACATGCACACACTAGGTGTCATACACACACACTAGGTGTGGCCAAATTGTCACACACACACACTAGGTGTCACACCCACACACTAGGTGTGGCCAAATTGTCACACACACACACTAGGTGTGGCCCAATTGCGACACACACACTAGGTGTGGCCAAATTGTCATACACACACACTAGGTGTGGCCAAATTGTCACACACACACAGGTGTGGCCAAATTGTCACACACACACACTAGGTGTCATACACACACACTAGGTGTGGCCAAATTGTCACACACACACACACACTAGGTGTCATACACACACACTAGGTGTGGCCAAATTGTCACATGCACACACTAGGTGTCATACACACACACTAGGTGTGGCCAAATTGTCACACACACACACTAGGTGTCACACCCACACACTAGGTGTGGCCAAATTGTCACACACACACTAGGTGTGGCCAAATTGTCACACACACACACACACACTAGGTGTCATACACACACACTAAGTGTGGCCAAATTGTCACACACACACACACACACACTAGGTGTCATATACATACACTAGGTGTGGCCAAATTGTCACACACACACACACACATTAGGTGTCATACACACACACTAGGTGTGGCCAAATTGTCACACACACACTAGGTGTCACACCCACACACTAGGTGTGGCCAAATTGTCACACACACACACACACACACTAGGTGTCATACACACACACTAGGTGTGGCCAAATTGTCACACACACACACTAGGTGTCATACACACACACTAGGTGTGGCCAAATTGTCACACACACACACTAGGTGTCACACCCACACACTAGGTGTCGCCAAATGGTCACACACACACTAGGTGTGGCCAAATTGTCACACACACACTAGGTGTGGCCAAATTGTGACACACACACACACTAGGTGTGGCCAAATTGTCACACACGCACACACTAGGTGTGGCCAAATTGTCACACACACACTAGGTGTCATACACACACACTAGGTGTGGCCAAATTGTCACACACACACACACTAGGTGTCATACACACACACTAGGTGTGGCCAAATTGTCACACCCACACACTAGGTGTCATACACACACACTAGGTGTGGCCAAATTGTCACACACACACACTATGTGTCACACCCACACACTAGGTGTGGCCAAATTGTCACACACACACTAGGTGTGGCCAAATTGTCACACACACACACACACACTAGGTGTCATACACAAACACTAGGTGTGGCCAAATTGTCACACACACACACACACACACACACTAGGTGTCATACACATACACTAGGTGTGGCCAAATTGTCACACACACACACACACACACACACACACACTAGGTGTCATACACACACACTAGGTGTGGCCAAATTGTCACACACACACACTAGGTGTCACACCCACACACTAGGTGTCGCCAAATTGTCACACACACACTAGGTGTGGCCAAATTGTGACACACACACACACTAGGTGTGGCCAAATTGTCACACGCGCACACTAGGTGTGGCCAAATTGTCACACACACACACTAGGTGTCATACACACACACTAGGTGTGGCCAAATTGTCACACACACACACACTAGGTGTCATACACACACACTAGGTGTGGCCAAATTGTCACATGCACACACTAGGTGTCATACACACACACTAGGTGTGGCCAAATTTTCACACACACACACTAGGTGTCACACCCACACACTAGGTGTGGCCAAATTGTCACACACACACTAGGTGTGGCCAAATTGTCACACACACACACACTAGGTGTCATACACACACACTAGGTGTGGCCAAATTGTCACATGCACACACTAGGTGTCATACACACACACTAGGTGTGGCCAAATTGTCACACCCACACACTAGGTGTGGCCAAATTGTGACACACACACACTAGGTGTGGCCAAATTGTGACACACACCCACTAGGTGTGGCCAAATTGTGACACACACCCACTAGATGTGGCCAAATGATTCTCTGCATTCGACCCATCACCCTTGTTCACCCCTTGGGAGGTGAGGGGAGCAGTGAGCAGCAGTGGCCGCGCCCAGCAATCATTTTTGGTCATTTAAGCCCTAATTCCAAGCCTTGATGCCGAGTGCCAAGCAGGAAAGTAATGGCTCCCATTTTTGTAGTCTTTGGTATGACTCGGCTGGGCTTTGGACTCGCGACCTCCCCATCTCAGGGCGGACACTGGAACCACAAGACCACTTTACTTGGTCTGCTTGGAACTTTCACACGGCTGCCCTGTGGGCGCTAACTTTCCCAAGTGGTTTAGCATCATTTCCTGCCCCCTTCCGGGTGATGTTACTACACCCGGGTGATGTAACTACACCCATGTGATGTAACTACACCCGTGTGATGTAACTACACCCGTGTGATGTAACTACACCCATGTGATGTAACTACACCCGTGTGGTGTAACTACACCCGTGTGGTGTAACTACACCCGGGTGATGTAACTACACCCGTGTGATGTCACTACAGCCGGGTGATGTAACTACACCCTGGTGATGTAACTACACCCGTGTGGTGTAACTACACCCGGGTGACGTAACTACACTCGTGTGGTGTAACTACACCCGGGTGATGTAACTACACCCGTGTGATGTAACTACACCCGGGTGATGTAACTACACCCGTGTGGTGTAACTACACCCGGGTGATGTAACTACACCCGTGTGATGTAACTACACCCGGGTGATGTAACTACACCCGGGTGATGTAACTACACCCGTGTGATGTAACTACACCCGGGTGATGTAACTACACCCGGGTGATGTAACTACACCCGTGTGATGTAACTACACCCGGGTGATGTAACTACACTCGCGTGGTGTAACTACACCCGGGTGATGTAACTACACCCGTGTGATGTAACTACACCCGGGTGATGTAACTACACCCGGGTGGTGTAACTACACCCGGGTGATGTAACTACACCCGTGTGATGTAACTACACCCGGGTGATGTAACTACACCCGTGTGATGTAACTACACCCGGGTGATGTAACTACACCCGTGTGATGTAACTACACCCGGGTGATGTAACTACTTGTGTGATGTAACTACACCCGGGTGATGTAACTACACCCGTGTGATGTAACTACACCCGGGTGATATAACTACACCCGTGTGATGTAACAACACCCGTGTGATGTAACTACACCCGTGTGATGTAACTACACTCGTGTGATGTAACTACACCCGGGTGATGTAACTACACCCGGGTGATGTAACTACACCCGTGTGATGTAAGTACACCCGGGTGATGTAACTACACCCGTGTGATGTAACTACACCCGGGTGATGTAACTACACTCGTGTGATGTAACTACACCCGGGTGATGTAACTACACCCGTGTGATGTAACTACACCCGGGTGATGTAACTACACCCGTGTGGAACACGTTAGCTTTGCGTGTTGCTGGCTAATGATAGCATTTTCAATGGCTAACATTAGCTATCATGGAATATAACCCAACTATAGGGCGCATCGGTATATAAGCCGCACCCTTTAAGTAAAAAATAAAAATCCATATATTAGCCACACCGCAGATATATGAGTTGTGAAATTAGTTATTTACACAGAAATATTTTGTAAAAGTTTTACTCCATAAATTATTGTTTCCAAACGGTGTCTGTAACAAGGCAGTAAAACGGCCGATCAAAGAAATCAGAAAGTCATGGTCATGGAGCCACTCGCTGCGCACGCTTGCTCTCCTATCAGCTAACAGACTCAATAACTCCACGCTGACGTTTTGGTGACTTTATGAGCCTGTAACAATACAAAGACAATGCCATTGTAAGTTAATGATACTTTATTACAATACGCAAGCACATAAAGATATGCATAAGACCGCTCCTACAGACGTCAGACATGGGACTGTTTAGTTATTAGGAATTGCTTTAGTTATGTTGTGAAACTTAAAAATGCTGCTGGGCGTGATAAATAAACAATCAATACGATTAGAAGACGCAACAGTACTTGTGCTTCCGGTTCAAAGCTCTAAACAGAAGGGCCCTGCATCACCAGTGAGGGAATTGGTCCTAAACACTGAAACACCTTTTCTGTGGTTTTGTTTTCTTTTAAATTGGTTGCATTATGGCCGTCAGCCAAGAATAATCCATAAATTAGCCACACCGTTTTATAAACTGCAGGATTTAAAGCGGAGGAAGAAAGTAGCTGCTTTTAGTGAGGAATTTATGATATATTCTGTCGTAACAAGAAGACTGCAAGTTTTGTCGTGTGTGGACTAGACAGCGGTGAGTCACAAGTCTTACGGGCAAACATTCCTCGCCACCTTCTTTATGGCATATAGTTAGTACAGTAATGGGTTAGGGTTACTTTCTAGTGTTTGACCTGCTAGATTGTACTTTGTAAACACTTTGTAGTGTTTGACCTACTAGATTGTACTTTGTAAACACTTTGTAGTGTTTGCCCTACTAGATTGTACTTTGTAAACACTTTGTAGTGTTTGACCTGCTAGATTGTACTTTGTAAACATTTTGTAGTGTTTGACCTGCTAGATTGTACTTTGTAAACACTTTGTAGTGTTTGACCTGCTAGATTGTACTTTGTAAACATTTTGTAGTGTTTGACCTACTAGATTGTACTTTGTAAACACTTTGTAGTGTTTGACCTACTAGATTGTACTTTGTAAACAGTTTGTAGTGTTTGACCTGCTAGATTGTACTTTGTAAACACTTTGTAGTGTTTGCCCTACTAGATTGTACTTTGTAAACACTTTGTAGTGTTTGACCTGCTAGATTGTACTTTGTAAACACTTTGTAGTGTTTGCCCTACTAGATTGTACTTTATAAACACTTTGTAGTGTTTGACCTGCTAGATTGTACTTTGTAAACATTTTGTAGTGTTTGACCTGCTAGATTGTACTTTGTAAACACTTTGTAGTGTTTGACCTACTAGATTGTACTTTGTAAACACTTTGTAGTGTTTGACCTACTAGATTGTACTTTGTAAACACTTTGTAGTGTTTGACCTACTAGATTGTACTTTATAAACACTTTGTAGTGTTTGACCTGCTAGATTGTACTTTGTAAACATTTTGTAGTGTTTGACCTGCTAGATTGTACTTTGTAAACACTTTGTAGTGTTTGACCTGCTAGATTGTACTTTGTAAACATTTTGTAGTGTTTGACCTACTAGATTGTACTTTATAAACACTTTGTAGTGTTTGACCTGCTAGATTGTACTTTGTAAACATTTTGTAGTGTTTGACCTGCTAGATTGTACTTTGTAAACACTTTGTAGTGTTTGACCTGCTAGATTGTACTTTGTAAACATTTTGTAGTGTTTGACCTACTAGATTGTACTTTATAAACACTTTGTAGTGTTTGACCTGCTAGATTGTACTTTGTAAACATTTTGTAGTGTTTGACCTACTAGATTGTACTTTGTAAACACTTTGTAGTGTTTGCCCTACTAGATTGTACTTTGTAAACACTTTGTAGTGTTTGACCTGCTAGATTGTACTTTGTAAACATTTTGTAGTGTTTGACCTGCTAGATTGTACTTTGTAAACACTTTGTAGTGTTTGACCTGCTAGATTGTACTTTGTAAACATTTTGTAGTGTTTGACCTACTAGATTGTACTTTGTAAACACTTTGTAGTGTTTGACCTACTAGATTGTACTTTGTAAACAGTTTGTAGTGTTTGACCTGCTAGATTGTACTTTGTAAACACTTTGTAGTGTTTGCCCTACTAGATTGTACTTTGTAAACACTTTGTAGTGTTTGACCTGCTAGATTGTACTTTGTAAACACTTTGTAGTGTTTGCCCTACTAGATTGTACTTTATAAACACTTTGTAGTGTTTGACCTGCTAGATTGTACTTTGTAAACATTTTGTAGTGTTTGACCTGCTAGATTGTACTTTGTAAACACTTTGTAGTGTTTGACCTACTAGATTGTACTTTGTAAACACTTTGTAGTGTTTGACCTACTAGATTGTACTTTGTAAACACTTTGTAGTGTTTGACCTACTAGATTGTACTTTGTAAACACTTTGTAGTGTTTGCCCTACTAGATTGTACTTTGTAAACACTTTTGTAGTGTTTGACCTACTTTGTAAACACTTTGTAGTGTTTGACCTGCTAGATTGTACTTTGTAAACACTTTGTAGTGTTTGACCTGCTAGATTGTACTTTGTAAACACTTTGTAGTGTTTGCCCTACTAGATTGTACTTTGTAAACACTTCGTAGTGTTTGCCCTACTAAATTGTACTTTGTAAACATTTTGTAGTGTTTGACCTACTAGATTGTACTTTGTAAACACTTTGTAGTGTTTGACCTACTAGATTGTACTTTGTAAACAGTTTGTAGTGTTTGACCTGCTAGATTGTACTTTGTAAACACTTTGTAGTGTTTGCCCTACTAGATTGTACTTTGTAAACACTTTGTAGTGTTTGACCTACTTTGTAAACACTTTGTAGTGTTTGACCTGCTAGATTGTACTTTGTAAACACTTTGTAGTGTTTGACCTGCTAGATTGTACTTTGTAAACACTTTGTAGTGTTTGCCCTACTAGATTGTACTTTGTAAACACTTTGTAGTGTTTGCCCTACTAGATTGTACTTTGTAAACACTTTGTAGTGTTTGACATACTTTGTAAACACTTTGTAGTGTTTGCCCTACTAGATTGTACTTTGTAAACATTTTGTAGTGTTTGACCTACTAGATTATACTTTGTAAACACTTTGTCGTGTTTGACCTACTAGATTGTACTTTGTAAACACTTTGTAGTGTTTGACCTACTAGATTGTACTTTGTAAACACTTTGTAGTGTTTGACCTGCTAGATTGTACTTTGTAAACACTTTGTAGTGTTTGACCTGCTAGATTGTACTTTGTAAACACTTTGTAGTGTTTGACCTACTTTGTAAACACTTTGTAGTGTTTGACCTGCTAGATTGTACTTTGTAAACATTTTGTAGTGTTTGACCTACTAGATTATACTTTGTAAACACTTTGTCGTGTTTGACCTACTAGATTGTACTTTGTAAACACTTTGTAGTGTTTGACCTACTAGATTGTACTTTGTAAACACTTTGTAGTGTTTGACCTGCTAGATTGTACTTTGTAAACACTTTGTAGTGTTTGACCTGCTAGATTGTACTTTGTAAACACTTTGTAGTGTTTGACCTACTTTGTAAACACTTTGTAGTGTTTGACCTACTAGATTGTACTTTGTAAACACTTTGTAGTGTTTGACCTGCTAGATTGTACTTTGTAAACACTTTGTAGTGTTTGACCTGCTAGATTGTACTTTGTAAACACTTTGTAGTGTTTGACCTACTTTGTAAACACTTTGTAGTGTTTGACCTGCTAGATTGTACTTTGTAAACACTTTGTAGTGTTTGCCCTGCTAGATTGTACTTTGTAAACACTTTGTAGTGTTTGACCTGCTGGATTGTACTTTGTAAACACTTTGTAGTGTTTGACCTGCTAGATTGTACTTTGATGACATGTTAGTGCTGGTACGTGATGTCACTTCTCATTGTTTTTAGTGCATGTCAAATATTTGAAAGACATGTAATATTGAAGATGGCATAGTGTCGAACATATCTACAAAAACAATTGTTTTTTTTTTATGTGATTAATTTGAAATAATCCTTTACTGGCTTGCCCACCCAACTTTTGCTACTCATTTAAAATAAAACTCTTGGACACCTGTTTGAGCTGCCGGGTTGTACACGTCACTTCCAAAATAATACACAGTTTTTTTTAGAGCTGCCAACTATATCACCATTTTTGTATTGATCAATATGGATTATTATTTCAGGACTTACTAATGAATAGAGTATATATTAGTGGAGAAGGTGTGTGGTCGCCAGGTTGCATGAGGTAATAAGATCATGCAGATTTCAGACACTAGATGGCAGTGGTGTACAGGCTGTTGAACACCACATGCTGGAGTTTGGTGGTGTTGCCACACTTCTTACAGCAGGCAGTGGTTCTCAACCTTTTTTCAGTCATGTACCCCCTGTGAAATTTTTTTTAAATTACAGTAGCCCCTAATCTCAGCAACAAAAAAAAAGATATAAAAATAACTAAAAACTTGCAAAATAAACAAGTGATTCAATTGTAACTAAAGAATTCTACACATAGAAGTAATCATCGACTTAAAGTGCCCTCTTTGGGGATTGTAATAGAGATCCTTCTGGATTCATCAACTTCATTCTAAACATTTCTTCACCAAAAAAATAACCTTTAACATCAATATTTATGGAACATGTCCACAAAAAAAACTGGCTGTCAACACTGAATATTGCATTGTTGTATTTATTTTCATAATTTATGAACTTACCTTCATATTTTGTTGAAGTATTATTCTATAAATATATTTATAACAGATTTTTGAATTGTTGCCATTTTTAGAATATTTAAATTAAATCTCACGTACCCCTTGGCATACCTTCAAGTATCCCCATCTGAGAACCACTGCCTTAGGGTGTACCCCGCCTTCCGCCCGATTGTAGCTGAGATAGGCGCCAGCCACCCCAAAAGGGAATAAGCGGTAGAAAATGGATGGATGAGATGGATGCCTTAGCGTGTCCCTCCAAGTGTTCAGTGAATACTGTTAACTGATTGGCCCTCCAAGTGTTCAGTGAATACTGTTAACTGATTGGCCCTCCAAGTGTTCAGTGAATACTGTTAACTGATTGGCTGTTAGCTGGTCCCTCCCACTGACTTCCTCTTTCCTGTTTGCTGGGTTCCCAAAATGCGAGTGACTTCATGAAACAAATCTTGCCTCATAATTTCTAGTTTCCTCAGACCAAAACATATAAAAATATGTAGAATATTTGATCAAAAGCATGTTATATTGTCACCGATTGTGTCTACGGCGATATGTATATTGATTTAGTTGGATAGGTTGATTGGCAACACTAAATTGGCCCTAGTGTGTGAATGTGAGTGTGAATGTTGTCTGTCTATCTGTGTTGGCCCTGCGATGAGGTGGCGACTTGTCCAGGGTGTACCCCGCCTTCCGCCCGATTGTAGCTGAGATAGGCGCCAGTGCCCCCCGCGGCCCCACAAGGGAATAAGCGGTAGAAAATGGATGGATGGATGTATGGTCTCTCCACTAAGTGTTACGCTAAAAGAACTCTTTCATACCGCTTGTCCCTGCTGACTTGAAGTGGACCAACGTGCGTTTTGACGCTCTTTGTACAAAAGAGTACAAACAATAAGTGTGCCATCCAATTTTATTTGAAGTTTGGTAATCATCCTTAAAGTAGCATTTTTCAAAGCTCTTACTGTGAGTTTATTTGTGCAGACAAGCGTGGCAAAAAATGAGGAAAACTAAATCCGGAAACCTTCTTTGAAAAGGTCAAGTGGTTGTATAATTTAAAGGAGGTGACTTGTGTCTTGGTTGTAGCAGAATGACAACTCCCTGTCTTCTTCAGTTACATTGCTGCGGGGTGAAAAACTACACGGACTGGGCCGACACGGACTACTTTAGAGACAACGGGATCCCTGCCAGCTGCTGCAAAGTCAACAGCAACTGTCCCCCGGAAACCCTGAAAGACCTGGACAAGGCCCAGAGTGAAGTGTACTCCACCGTGAGTTAAAAGCACACACTTCTTTAAAGCAATCAATCAATCAATGTATTTTATTTCGGCAATCTTCACATAAAACAAAGAACAACAACAAGAAAAAAAATAAAAAATAAAAACACTCATTTGAGCAATGATTGAGCCGAAAGGGTGTAGGTTGAAGCAACGCTTATATAAACCTACCCCATCACAACAAGAACAAGGTTCAAAATATATAAAATCTAAAACATGCTTCACTTATATTACTTTTTTTTTTTTAAACAATATATAAGCAACATATATGTAGCACACGTCTCATATACACAGTTTAACATTTAAAGCAACTTGAACCTTCATTTTAAAATGTGCAGCACTTGGTTGGCACTCCTGCAAACACAGCATGTGTACCGCAGCCCGTTTAGGCAGCACTTGGTTGGCACTGCTGCAAACACAGCATGTACTACCGCAGCCCGTTTAGGCAGCACTTGGTTGGCACTGCTGCAAACACAGCATGTACTACCGCAGCCCGTTTAGGCAGCACAATGTGCAGCACCTGAACCTGAAAGAAGACTTAAGCTGCTTGCCGTCCAATCCACTTTATTTCCAAAGCAGTCAGTTTGTACAAGGTGTAGTTAAAATATACCTTGACTTGAATTTTATGAAAAAATTTTTGGGGATATTTTAGTTAAGCTAATGCCAAACTCAAAAGGTTTTACACAAATAATAATAAATAAACCAAGTTTGTGAGGTCATGTATTCGTTATGTTTTTATAACCTCTCCAGTGGGCTACTTATCATCTATATATGCTTCTTTAGAAATATTTTTCGTAATACATGATTGACTTAAGAAAATACTCATTGAATAATTGGAGGATGATTTATAAGTAATTAGAGAGCAAAGCATTGGAACGAGCAGAGGGGCTGGTTCCAAAGCGAAAGCAGCCTCCCCTCTGGATTTGAAGGACAAGAAGACCTTGTGGTGGTGTAGAAAAGTATGGAAGTGCTAATCCAGGAAGAAAGAAAGAATATCCTCCTCAAGTGGAGACAAATATCTGCTGGCTAAGAAAGAAGTTGCATGTGCTGCAGGGCTGCTTCACGCTGGTCACCACTGTGATGGAGTCCAACCTGGGCATCATCGCTGGCATCTCCTTTGGCATCGCATTCTTCCAGGTACTCAATCCTTTGTCCCTTTATTACCAAGCTGATACATTTTTCACACTAAATTCATACACCACAATTTTTGCTTTTAAATTCTGTGAACAAAATGCATTTTTACATTAAACAATGTTCACCGACAAATTCAGTTTGTGGGGAAAAAAAAGTGTTTTGAAATTCAGTGCAGGAATTTGTTGCTTTAAAACTTGCGGTAAATGAAGAGTGAAGGAATGGCGGGGGTGCTGGAGCCTATCTCAGCTGCATTCGGCCCGCCTTCCTCCCAAATATAGCTGAAATAGGCTCCAGCACCCCCGCCCCCCTGAGAGGGTTAGAAGCAGTAGAAAATGGATGGATGGAATGGTTGAAGCATCCAATGAGGTGTCAGGTTTGCAGTCACATGACACGGGTCAACCAGAAGTGAGTCTTGAGTTTTGAAGCAAGAATATTAACGCGCTGAATTTTTAGACACAAAATTTAAAAACACTTGTCATTTTTGTTTTACAAACCCCGTTTCCATTTGAGTTGGGAATTTGTGTTAGATGTAAATAGAAACAGAATACAATGATTTGCAAATCCTTTTCAACCCATATTCAGTTGAATATGCTACAAAGACAACGTATTTGATTTTTTTTTGCAAATAATAATTAACTTAGAATTTCATGGCTGCAACACGTGCCAAAGTAGTTGGTAAAGGGCATGTTCACCACTGTGTTACATCACCTTTTCTTTTAACAACACTCAACAAACGTTTGGGAACTGAGGAAACTAATTGTTGAAACTTTGAAAGTGGAATTCTTTCCCATTCTTGTTTTATGTAGAGCTTCAGTCGTTCAACAGTCCGGGGTCTCCGCTGTCGTATTTTACGCTTCATAATGCGCCACACATTTTCCATGGGAGACAGGTCTGGACTGCAGGCGGGCCAGGAAAGTACCCGCACTCTTTTTCTTCAAAGCCACGCTGTTATAACACGTGGATTGGCATTGTCTTGCTGAAATAAGCAGGGGCGTCCATGATAACGTTGCTTGGATGACAACATATGTTGTTCCAAAATCTGTATGTACCTTTCAGCATTAATGGTGCCTTCTTAGATGTGTAAGTTACCCATGCCTTGGGCACTAATGCACCCCCATACCATCACAGATGCTGGCTTTTCAACTTTGCGTCGATAACAGTCTGGATGGTTCGCTTCCCTTTTGGTCCGGATGACAGCATGTCGAATATTTCCAAAAACAATTTGAAATCCGGACTCGTCAGACTGCAGAACACTTTTCCACTTTGCATCAGTCCATCTTAGATGATCTCGGGCCCAGAGAAGCTGTCGGCATTTCTGGATGTTGTTGATAAATGGCTTTGGCTTTGCATAGTAGAGCTTTAACTTGCACTTACAGATGTAGCAACAAACTGTATTTAGTGACAGTGGTTTTCTGAAGTGTTTCCGAGCCCATGTGGTGATATCCTTTAGAGATTGATGTCGGTTTTTGATACAGTGCCGTCTGAGGGATGGAAGGTCACGGTCATTCAATGTTGGTTTCCGGCCATGTCGCTTACGTGGAGTGATTTCTCCAGATTCTCTGAACCTTTTGATGATATTATGGAGCGTAGATGTTGAAATCCCTAAATTTCTTGCAATTGCACTTTGAGAAAGGTTTTTCTTAAACTGTTTGACTATTTGCTCACGCAGTTGTGGACAAAGGGGTGTACCTCACCCCATCCTTTCTTGTGAAAGACTGAGCATTTTTTTGGGAAGCTGTTTTTATACCCAATCATGGCACCCACCTGTTCCCAATTAGCCTGCACACCTGTGGGATGTTCGAAATAAGTGTTTGATGAGCATTCCTCAACTTTATCAGTATTTATTGCCACCTTTCCCAACTTCTTTGTCACGTGTTGCTGGCATCAAATTCTAAAGTTAATGATTATGTGCAACAACAACAAAAAAACGTTTGAGTTTGAACATCAAATATGTTGTCTTTGTAGCATATTCAACTGAATATGGCTTGAAAAGGATTTGCAAATCATTGTATTCTGTTTATATTTACATCCAACACAATTTCCCAGCTCATATGGAAACGGGGTTTGTATTTCATATTTTATCTTTACATATTAGTGCGCAATATGTCGTATTTATGACAATTTTTTTTTTTGTTTTCATTGCATTTTACTCCTGCTCCTGTATGTAAAACAAGATCAGTTGTGTGATAAATAAGTCTCTCTTTTAACAAACATTGAGATCACAAATGTCATTGTCGGCATCATTTGATGTAAAAAAAAAAATCTGTGTCGAAATAAGCCTTGGTAATAAAGACAGAAATGAACCTCCATACCTTAGCATCATGTGCATGGATTAGACATATAGATTGTACTTTATTGATTCCTTCAGGAAAATGAAAATGAGGGGTTTTAGTCATTACAATCAACTTGAAATTGAATCCATATGAGCTGCCATTGTCAATCAATCAATCAATCAATGTTTACTTATATAGCCCTAAATCACTAGTGTCTCAAAGGGCTGCACAAACCACTACGACATCCTCGATAGGCCCACATAAGGGCAAGGAAAAATCTACACCCAGTGGGACATCGGTGACAATGATGACTATGAGAACCTTGGAGAGGAGGAAAGCAATGAATGTCGAGCGGGTCTAACATGATACTGTGAAAGTTCAATCCATAATGGATCCAACACAGTCGCGAGAGTCCAGTCCAAAGCGGATCCAACACAGCAGCGAGAGTCCCGTTCACAGCGGAGCCAGCAGGAAAACATCCCAAGGGGAGGCGGATCAGCAGCGCAGAGATGTCCCCAGCCGATACACAGGCAAGCAGTACATGGCCACCGGATCGGACCGGACCCCCTCCACAAGGGAGAGTGGGACATAGGAGAAAAAGAAAAGAAACGGCAGATCAACTGGTCTAAAAAGGGGAGTCTATTTAAAGGCTAGAGTATACAAATGAGTTTTAAGGTGAGACTTAAATGCTTCTACTGAGGTGGCATCTCGAACTTTTACCGGGAGGGCATTCCAGAGTACTGGAGCCCGAAATGAAAACGCTCTATAGCCCGCAGACTTTTTTTGGGCTTTGGGAATCACTAATAAGCCGGAGTCCTTTGAACGCAGATTTCTTGCCGGGACATATGGTACAATACAATCGGCAAGATAGGATGGAGCTAGACCGTGTAGTATTTTATACGTAAGTAGTAAAACCTTAAAGTCACATCTTAAGTGCACAGGAAGCCAGTGCAGGTGAGCCAGTACAGGCGTAATGTGATCAAACTTTCTTGTTCTTGTCAAAAGTCTAGCAGCCGCATTTTGTACCAACTGTTATCTTTTAATGCTAGACATGGGGAGACCCGAAAATAATACGTTACAGTAATCGAGGCGAGACGTAACAAACGCATGGATAATGATCTCAGCGTCTTTAGTGGACAGAATGGAGCGAATTTTAGCGATATTACGGAAATGAAAGAAGGCCGTTTTAGTAACGCTTTTAATGTGTGACTCAAAGGAGAGAGTTGGGTCGAAGATAATACCCAGATTCTTTACCGTGTCGCCTTGTTTTATTGTTTGGTTGTCAAATGTTAGAGTTGTATCATTAAATAGAGGTCGGTGTCTAGCAGGACCGATAATCAGCTGACATAAAGCAGTTGACATAAAGCAGTAGTCCAGCATTCTTACTGTTTGAGTTGCATAACAAATCCCACAAAAGGTGAATTAATGGTGTGTCTGTATTCATCCGTGTGTTCCTCCGCTCAGCTCATTGGAATATTCCTGGCCTGCTGCCTGTCCCGATACATCACAAACAACCAGTACGAGATGGTCTAAGTGTCCTGGAGGTAAGGTTCTCTGTTGCGGGAGCGAGAGATGAAGAATAATCTTTTGTCTTCCACAGGTGATTTCATGTGTGCTGCTCCCGACTCACCCTTCTGTGATTTTAGACTCTTTTTTTTTTTTGTTTGTTTTAGAGTGACAAACCAAACCTTGCTGTCTTTTTTTTATGTACTCACACTACACACGGCTGAGGAGCAGAAGGGACTTTTGCAAAGGGAGTATCAAAAGGAAAAGTAGTTTCCCCCTCAATCAGGGACCAAAGCATTTCACACAAATGTTGTTTACTTGGAGAAAGAATGAAAATGTTCATCACGTAGCTGGAGTACCTCTCATTGTCGTGACATTTCTTCAATCATGTGCCTGAGTGAGAATAAGTCAAGCTGACGAGATGCCAGCAGACATCAATAACATATCAGTGTTTCATTGCTTTACCTTTGTGGATGCATGTCAAGTATTAAATGTCAATTCACTCAAATATTCAAGTGACGTTATTTCAAAAACTATATAGCAAGTGTATTATTGTTAGCTTCTTTTTGCTTTAACTAGGGCTGTCAAACTCACAAAATAATATTGCATTAATCATTTATTTTGCCACCGAGGAGCAGTCAAGGCGTTGAGTGGTTCCGGTTTGGTGGCCGCGGGATTAGGTCTCTGCTTTTTGCAGACGATGTGGTCTTGTTGGCTTCATCTGGCCGGGATCTTCAGCTCTCACTGGATCGGTTCGCAGCCGAGTGTGAAGCGGCCGGAATGAGAATCAGCACCTCCAAATCCGAGTCCATGGTTCTCGCCCGGAAAAGGGTGGAGTGCCATCTCCGGGTTGGGGAGGAGACCCTGCCCCAAGTGGAGGAGTCCAAGTACCTAGGAGTCTTGTTCACGAGTGGGGGAAGAGTGGATCGTGAGATCGACAGGCGGATCGGTGCGGCGTCTTCAGTAATGCGGACGTTGTATCGATCCGTTGTGGTGAAGAAGGAGCTGAGCCGGAAGGCAAAGCTCTCAATTTACCGGTCGATCTACGTTCCCATCCTCACCTATGGTCATGAGCTTTGGGTCATGACCGAAAGGATAAGATCACGGGTACAAGCAGCCGAAATGAGTTTCCTCTCCCTTAGAGATTGTGAATTAGTGAAGTGAATTATACTTATATAGCGCTTTTTCTCTAGTGACTCAAAGCGCTTTTACATAGTGAAACCCAATATCTAAGTTACATTCAAACCAGTGTGGGTGGCACTGGGAGCAGGTGGGTAAAGTGTCTTGCCCAAGGACACAACGGCAGTGACTAGGATGGCGGAAGTGGGAATCGAACCTGCAACCCTCAAGTTGCTGACACGGCCACTCTACCAACCGAGCTAAACCGCCCCTTCCTGACCTTGGGATAGGGTGAGAAGCTCTGTCATCCGGGAGGAACTCAAAGTAAAGCCGCTGCTCCTTCACATCGAGAGGAGCCAGATGAGGTGGTTCGGGCATCTGGTCAGGATGCCACCCGAACGCCTCCCGAGGGAGGTGTTTAGGGCACGTCCAACCGGTAGGAGGCCACGGGGAAGACCCAGGACACGTTGGGAAGACTATGTCTCCCGGCTGGCCTGGGAACGCCTCGGGATCCCCCGGGAAGAGCTAGACGAAGTGGCTGGGGAGAGGGAAGTCTGGGCTTCCCTGCTTAGGCTGCTGCCCCCGCGACCCAACCTCGGATAAGCGGAAGAAGATGGATGGATGGATAATCATTTTTTTGACCCAACAAGCTCTCTATAATAGGGTTAGTGATCAGATGAATGCATACGTCGGTACAAAAATGAGTGGGGAGACTTGACACATTCTACTTCAAAATAAAGGCCGGAAGAAGTTCACATTCTTCAAAAGCAATGTCACGTATTCAAGAAAAACGTTCCTGAATGACGATAAAATTGCATTTATGTACAAATATTGGGGTCTTTTCTTAAGATCATGCAAGCCTGTGATCACTCTGATTTGTTTTAAAGAATCATTTTGACAGCCCGAGTTCTAGCAAGTGTCACCCAAGTTCCATCGTTGACAATATGATCAAAGAGTTGGAAGAGGACATTGATTAATTGAAACTTGTATTAGTAGATTGCACAGTACAGTACATATTCCGTACGATTGACCACTAAATGGTAACACCCCAATAAGTTTTTCAACTTGGTACAAATATAATTAATCTCAGCATATTACAGTCATCACACACGTTCATCATCAGAGTATGTACATTGAATTATTTACAACCGGGCGGAGGGTTTGGTTGATATCAGCACAGCAGTCATCAACAATGGCATCTTGTGAGAAACGGACATTGAAAGAGTGTAGGTGTGACTTAGTAGGATATGTACAGCCAGCCGGCAACATAGTGAGCTCAGCATAACAACAATTTGATTATTTACAATCCGGGGAGGTGGGAGGGTGTTAGTCTGGGGTTGGAGTTGCCCGGAGGTGTTTGTTTTAGTGCGCTTTTGAAGGAAATTGCAGACTGCTCTTCAGGAAGTGCAAGAGAACAAGAGCGCTAGGTCAAAGGGTCACATGATAACAAACACTTTGAAAAATAATGGGATTGGGACTGTCTTGTGCTTTAAACCATCCATCCATCATCCATCCATCCATCATCTTCCGCTTATCCGAGGTCGGGTCGCGGGGGCAACAGCCTAAGCAGGGAAACCCAGACTTCCCTCTCCCCAGCCACTTCGTCTAGCTCTTCCTGGGGAATCCCGAGGCGTTCCCAGGCCAGCCGGGAGACATAGTCTTCCCAACGTGTTCTGGGTCTTCCCCGTGGCCTCCTACCGGTTGGACGTGCCCTAAACACCTCCCTAGGGAGGCATTCGGGTGGCATCCTGACCAGATGCCCGAACCCCCTCATCTGGCTCCTCTCGATGTGGAGGAGCAGCGGCTTTACTTTGAGTTCCTCCCGGATGGCAGAGCTTCTCACCCTATCTCTAAGGGAGAGCCCCGCCACACGGCGGAGGAAACTCATTTCGGCCGCTTGTACCCGTGATCTTAGCCTTTCGGTCATGACCCAAAGCACATGACCATAAGTGAGGATGGGAACGTAGATCGACCGGTAAATTGAGAGCTTTGCCTTCCGGCTCAGCTCCTTCTTCACTACAACAGATCGGTACAACGTCCGCATTACTGAAGACGCCGCACCGATCCGCCTGTCGATCTCACGATCCACTCTTCCCTCACTCGTGAACAAGACTCCTAGGTATTTGAACTCCTCCACTTGGGGCAGGGTCTCCTCCCCAACACGGAGATGGCATTCCACCCTTTTCCGGGCGAGAACCACGGACTCGGACTTGGAGGTGCTGATTCTCATTCCGGTCGCTTCTCACTCGGCTGCGAACCGATCCAGCGAGAGCTGAAGATCCCGGTCAGATGAAGCCATCAGGACCACATCATCTGCAAAAAGCAGAGACCTAATCCTGCGGTTACCAAACCGGAACCCCTCAACGCCTTGACTGCGCCTAGAAATTCTGTCCATAAAAGTTATGAACAGAATCGGTGACAAAGGACAGCCTTGGCGGAGTCCAACCCTCACTGGAAATGTGTTCGACTTACTGCCGGCAATGCGGACCAAGCTCTGACACTGATCATACAGGGAACGGACCGCCACAATAAGACAGTCCGATACCCAATACTCTCTGGAAATTGCAGACTGCTCTTCAGAAAGTGCAAGAGAACAAGAGCGCTAGGTCAAAGGGTCACATGATAACAAACACTTTGAAGAATAATGGGATTGGGACTGTCTTGTGCTTTAAACCATAACATTGAAAGATGCATTCACTGTATCTTTTTAAGGACGGAAAACACCAATACCTTTAATATCTAATGAATAATCAAACATAACAGTTGCCGTAACAAGCTGGCTCATTATTGATAATGTAATGTTTACACATTACTTCTTTATCAGAAAATGAGGAAGTCATGGGCGATCTGCATCGTCCTATACTCATTTAACTGTTTTTTATCTAGCAAAAACACAATGCAAGTGTGCACATATTGTTGCAATATGCGCATTAACAAGTGAGACAACGACGTTGATGACCACCTCGCGGTGTTAAGTCACCTATGCTTGTTTTGAACGCCACATAGCCGGCGGGCCCTGAACGCATCACTGAACCAAACCGTCGCCAACATTTCAAGCACATTTCCTGGTAAGTTTGACTTCTCAAACCGTCGCCAACATTTTAAGCACATTTCCTGGTAAGTTTGACTTCTTTTTACGGGCGTTTCCTGACATGGTGTTTTTCATTATTATTTAAAAAAGTAACTCGACAGTTACTTCCACAAAAAAACCGACACTAAGAGGCTTTGATGTGAAGTTTGTCGACCACCGGGTGGCGCTAATGACGCACACCTTTCAAACTACACAGCAGTGCTCTTAGCGCTTTGTTGTCTTTATCGTTGAAGGATTGTGTTTGTTCACGCTGGCTTTGCCTTTGGGGGTTTTTTTAGTAACGGCTTTGACAAAGTAGTAGAAGAAGCTAACGGCTAATTGCGCGCATGAAAGAGCTTTTGAAGCGAGATCGTGATTGGCTCAAATGGGATCAGACGCTTTCAAGCCCCGCCCTCTTCCTGCTTGCCGGCCAATGGACTTGTTGGAAACGGGCGTATGGGCGGAGCTCGCCGGCAGCGGCTATAAAGCAGCATTCAGGCTGCTGCTCCGGCGAGGAAATTCCCACTTTCCTTCACGGCGGCGGTGACAGGCTTTCCCCGCAAATCTCCCTCTTGGATGCCCCGACCAGCCCTCCCTGGAGCATTTCAGCAGGTCGCCAAGGAACCTTAGGTAAGTTGTGTTTTGGATCCATGTGGATGGTGTTTGATGCAGGAAGTCAAGGTCATGCATGCTACACAATAAAAATGATACATTCATGCTTGTTAGTCGAGCTTTGACCTTTTGTTTGATTCCTGTCCTTGTTTTGCAGCCTTAACCCCCACCACCTGCCAGCCAGTAACCAAGCAAAGCCTCAAAGCCGTCAGCCATGATGCAGATCAGCAGCGACCCGGCCAGCAACAAGCACTCCCTCATCAACGTCATGCACCGCTTCATCGCGGCTGCCAACAACATGGACGAGACCATCATGGTGCCCAGCCTGCTGCGAGACATGCCCCTGGAGGAGCAGGCGGCGGACCGGGTGGAGCCCAACAACAACAACAACACCAGCAGCAGCAGCAGCGAGGAGGAGGAGGAGGAGGAGGCGTGCAGCCCGCAGCCCGCAGCAGAGGGACATGTACGAGCACTACCTCCTGCTCAAGTCCATCAAGAACGACATGGAGTGGGGTCTACTCAAGTGGGAGATGAGCAGCGGCGCCAGCTTCCTGGAGATGGCCGTCAAGCAGGAGGAGCAGCAGCCCGTCACCAGGGAGCCGCCCACCCTGGCCGACAACACCGACCTGGAGCACCAGTTCCACTTCCACCTGCGAGGACTCTTCGGGGTGCTGTCCAAGCTCACCGTGCAGGCGGACCACCTCACCAACAGATACAAGCGAGAGATTGGAGGTGGAAACTTCATGAGGTAAACAAACGCCAGCCTTGCACTCCTCCCTCGGGACTTGATGGGACGGGGGTCCCCCTTGTCTTTCCCTTCCGGAGCATCAGCGCTCCAGCCTCCCCGCCCCGCAGAAACCGGTGACGCCTCGCAGAAGCACGTCCTGGCTGAGCGGGACACTTCGATGCTTGGGTGGAGGTTTAACTGTCCCACAGGAAGCACAGCACAATTGGACCGTGGATTGGTTGACCAGAGCGGGAATAAAAGTTCCGACTGTAGGAGAAATTGAATGCTGGTTATTCTGTCCCTCCTCTTTGTTGCTTTGTGCTTATTTTCAAGTCAGCTTAAAAGGGCTTTTAGGATTACTGGAACATGGCGTGCCTTGACTCATCCTCCTGTTTGATTCCCGTTGTCTAACTGCTTCAACAAGCTCTTATTTCTCCTCTGATTTTAGATTCTGCGAAAAGTACAAATAAAAAAAAATTGATAACTTTTTTTGATTTTGGCTTGTCTTTCTGGTCCCTGTGTCTATTTGTAACACAAGCTCGGGGTCAGAGGTCCAAGCTATATTTTCTTGTCGTATCCCATCTTTTTAGTGGCTGTTGACGTTGCAAAAGAACTGGAATATGAGAGCAGCTTTGGGGGCCCTAGCAGCCCATGTTGCACCACACATCACCCTTGCGGTCACGTTCTAAATCTTTGGGGGCCCTAGCAGCCCATGTTGCACCACACATCACACTTGCGGTCACGTCCTAAATCTTTGGGGGCCCTAGCAGCCCATGTTGCACCACACATCACACTTGCGGTCACGTCCTAAATCTTTGGGGGCCCTAGCCGCCCATGTTGCACCACACATCACACTTGCGGTCCCGTCCTAAATCTTTGGGGGCCCTAGCAGCCCATGTTGAACCACACATCACCCTTGCGGTCACGTCCTAAACCTTTGGGGGCCCTAGCCGCCCATGTTGCACCACACATCACCCTTGCGGTCACGTCCGAAATTTTTGTGAGCCCTAGCAGCCCATGTTGCACCACACATCACCCTTGCGGTCACGTCCTAAATCTTTGGGGGCCCTAGCATCCCTTGTTGCACCACACATCACCCTTACGGTCACGTCCTAAATCTTTGGGGGCCCTAGCGGCCCATGTTGAACCACACATCACCCTTGCGGTCACGTCCTAAATCTTTGGGGGCCCTAGCAGCCCATGTTGCACCACACATCACCCTTGCGGTCACGTCCTAAAACTTTGGGGGCCCTGGCATCCCTTGTTGCACCACACATCACCCTTGCGGTCACGTCCTAAAACATTGGGGGCCCTAGCAGCCCATGTTGCACCACACATCCCCCTTGCGGTCACGTCCTAAATCTTTGGGGGCCCTAGCAGCCCATGTTGCACCACACATCACCCTTGCGGTCACGTCCTAAAACTTTGGGGGCCCTAGCAGCCCATGTTGCACCACACATCACCCTTGCGGTCACGTCCTAAATCTTTGGGGGCCCTAGCATCCCTTGTTGCACCACACATCACCCTTACGGTCACGTCCTAAATCTTTGGGGGCCCTAGCGGCCCATGTTGAACCACACATCACCCTTGCGGTGACGTCCTAAATCTTTGGGGGCCCTAGCAGCCCATGTTGCACCACACATCACCCTTGCGGTCACGTCCTAAAACTTTGGGGGCCCTAGCATCCCTTGTTGCACCACACATCACCCTTGCGGTCACGTCCTAAAACATTGGGGGCCCTAGCAGCCCATGTTGCACCACACATCCCCCTTGCGGTCACGTCCTAAATCTTTGGGGGCCCTAGCAGCCCATGTTGCACCACACATCACCCTTGCGGTCACGTCCTAAAACTTTGGGGGCCCTAGCAGCCCATGTTGCACCACACATCACCCTTGCGGTCACGTCCTAAATCTTTGGGGGCCCTAGCAGCCCATGTTGCACCACACATCACCCTTGCGGTCACGTGCTAAATCTTTGGGGGCCCTAGCAGCCCATGTTGCACCACACATCACCCTTGCGGTCACGTCCTAAATCTTTGGGGGCCCTAGCAGCCCATGTTGCACCACACATCACACTTGCGGTCACTTCCTAAATCTTTGGGGGCCCTAGCAGCCCATGTTGCACCACACATCACCCTTGCGGTCACGTGCTAAATCTTTGGGGGCCCTAGCAGCCCATGTTGCACCACACATCACCCTTGCGGTCACGTCCTAAATCTTTGGAGGCCCTAGCAGCCCATGTTGCACCACACATCACCCTTGCGGTCACGTCCTAAAACTTTGGGGGCCCTAGCAGCCCATGTTGCACCACACATCACCCTTGCGGTCACGCGCTAAATCTTTGGGGGCCCTAGCAGCCCATGTTGCACCACACATCACCCTTGCGGTCACGTCCTAAATCTTTGGAGGCCCTAGCAGCCCATGTTGCACCACACATCACCCTTGCGGTCACGTCCTAAAACTTTGGGGGCCCTAGCAGCCCATGTTGCACCACACATCACCTTTGCGGTCACGTCCTAAAACTTTGGGGGCCCTAGCAGCCCATGTTGCACCACACATCACCCTTGCGGTCACGTCCTAAATCTTTGGGGGTCCTAGCAGCCCATGTTGCACCACACATCACCCTTGCAGTCACGTCCTAAAACTTTGGGGGTCATGCTACATGTCATGCTACATGGGGTCATGCTACATGGGGTCATGCTACATGAGGTCATGCTACATGGGGTCATGCTACATGAGGTCATGCTACATGAGGTCATGCTACATGAGTTCATGCTACATGGGGTCATGCTACATGAGGTCATACTACATGGGGTCATGCTACATGAGGTCATGCTACATGAGGTCATGCTACATGGGGTCATGCTACATGGGGTCATGCTACATGAGGTCATGCTACATGAGGTCATGCTACATGGGGTCATGCTACATGGGGTCATGCTACATGGGGTCATGCTACATGAGGTCATGCTACATGGGGTCATGCTACATGGGGTCATGCTACATGGGGTCATGCTACATGAGGTCATGCTACATGGGGTCATGCTACATGGGGTCATGCTACATGAGGTCATGCTACATGGGGTCATGCTACATGAGGTCATGCTACATGGGGTCATGCTACATGAGGTCATGCTACATGGGGTCATGCTACATGGGGCAGGTATAGCAGTTTTGTGAGCAGGCTGATCAGGGATTTAGAGAGCAAAGAAGGAAGTCTCTCACCATCCAACCATCTACTTTACAAACTTGCATGGAATGAGAGAATGTTCATGTTTTGTTGCTAGTCAGAGTTGATTGAGTTGTAGTTGTCCAACACCGTCTTCAAATGACCTCTTTATTAGGTACAGCTGCCCTGCTAGATTGCTTCTTCAAAAGTTCCAGCTCTGTGCGTTCCTGCTCTGTGTGTTCCAGCTCGGTGTGTTCCTGCTTGGTGTGTTCCTGCTCGGTGTGTTCCTGCTCGGTGTGTTCCTACTCGGTGTTTTCCTGCTCGGTGTGTTCCTGCTCGGTGTGTTCCAGCTCGGTGTGTTCCAGTTTTGTGTGTTCCTGCTCGGTGTGTTCCTGCTCGGTGTGTTACAGCTCTGTGTGTTCCAGCTCGGTGTGTTCCTGCTCGGTGTGTTCCTGCATTCAAGCTGCTTACTTGTCTTCATCCCCTTCAACACTTATTTCTTCATGTCAAAGTAGACTTGTGATCCTTTCATCTAGTGTCCGAGTGCAGAGGCAAGCATTAATACATCAACTATTTTGCAGCCTTCATCCAGCAGACGTCATAAAAAGTCAAGTGTGCCACATATCAAGATAACTCCTGATGCCTTACATTTGGATTAGAAATAACCTCAATGTGGAGGCCACCTTTAAAAGCTCCAAAAGGCATTTCTGGAAGATTGTCAATGATGTGCTGAGTGGCTGAGTCCTGACAACAGCAGACACTGAAGTGGTGTAGTACACTTGCTCATCCCCACTCGCTGTAGCAACAGTGGTGTCGTACACTTGCTCATCCCCACTCGCTGTAGCAACAGTGGTGTAGTACACTTGCTCATCCCCACTCGCTGTAGCAACAGTGGTGTAGTACACTTGCTCATCCCCACTCGCTGTAGCAACAGTGGTGTCGTACACTTGCTCATCCCCACTCGCTGTAGCAACAGTGGTGTAGTACACTTGCTCATCCCCACTCGCTGTAGCAACAGTGGTGTCGTACACTTGCTCATCCCCACTCGCTGTAGCAACAGTGGTGTAGTACACTTGCTCATCCCCACTTGCTGTAGCAACAGTGGTGTAGTACACTTGCTCATCCCCACTCGCTGTAGCAACAGTGGTGTAGTACACTTGCTCATCCCCACTCGCTGTAGCAACAGTGGTGTAGTACACTTGCTCATCCCCACTTGCTGTAGCAACAGTGGTGTAGTACACTTGCTCATCCCCACTTGCTGTAGCAACAGTGGTGTAGTACACTTGCTCATCCCCACTCGCTGTAGCGACAGTGGTGTAATACACTTGCTCATCTCCACTAGCTGTAGCAACAGTGGTGTAGTACACTTGCTCATCCCCACTCGCTGTAGCAACAGTGGTGTCGTACACTTGCTCATCCCCACTCGCTGTAGCAACAGTGGTGTAGTACACTTGCTCATCCCCACTCGCTGTAGCAACAGTGGTGTAGTACACTTGCTCATCCCCACTCGCTGTAGCAACAGTGGTGTCGTACACTTGCTCATCCCCACTCGCTGTAGCAACAGTGGTGTAGTACACTTGCTCATCCCCACTCGCTGTAGCAACAGTGGTGTAGTACACTTGCTCATCCCCACTCGCTGTAGCAACAGTGGTGTCGTACACTTGCTCATCCCCACTCGCTGTAGCAACAGTGGTGTAGTACACTTGCTCATCCCCACTCGCTGTAGCGACAGTGGTGTAATACACTTGCTCATCTCCACTCGCTGTAGCAACAGTGGTGTAGTACACTTGCTCATCCCCACTCGCTGTAGCGACAGTGGTGTAATACACTTGCTCATCTCCACTCGCTGTAGCAACAGTGGTGTAGTACACTTGCTCATCCCCACTCGCTGTAGCAACAGTGGTGTAGTACACTTGCTCATGACAAGAGCTTGACCAGTGGGCAAAAGGCCAAGAAGTGAGGACATGTGGTCTGCGTCCTCGCTGACCTCCTCATGCTGGGCAACTTGCCTGGTTTCTCTCTGCTGGAGCTCACAAAGGACAGAATGGTGAGTGGAGCCCCTTTTCAGGGTAAAGTGGGTGAAGCCGAGGAGTGACAGCTGGCGGAGTTAAAGGAGACTAACATCAATCCAACAAGTACAACTGAGTTAAAGGAGACTAACATCAATCACAACAAGTACATCTGAGTTAAAGGAGACTAACATCAATCACAACAAGTACATCTGAGTTAAAGGAGACTAACATCAATCCAACAAGTAAATGTAGTGACAACATGTCATGGATAGTGCTCACCTTTCTTATTGCCATGTACTTCTCCTTGGATTGTATTCATTCCAGATCAAAACAATCAACAGAACATGCAAATAAATCATTAAAAACATGTCATGAAAAGAGTAGAAACACTTTCTTACAACTCAGGAGACCATTTAGGCCTTTTTCTGTATTCATAAGAGACATATTTGAGAACAAAGTCATTAAACATGGAAATCATCATGTTTTGTAAAAATAATCTTACTCCTAATTCAATAGTTATATCCAACTTACTTACAGTTTGTCAAATAATATGAAAGCATGTGTTGCTCCCAAAGGTTACTATTTCATCAACAGAAGAAAGCACTCCTAAAGAAATACATGTACATACATTTACCTCGTGCTAAAATAAGTACATTCAAACTGTTCTTTTTTAAATAAACTGCTAATACAATTTAAGTGCTAGTGGAAATATAGCTTCCACACTTCCATCCTAATTGTTGCGCTTGAACATTTTTCATTTTAGCTGCAGACTTCTGTTTGTTTGAGATTGTCATTAGTGCCACAAGTGGTGGAGGAGTGTATTACAAGTGTTTTACAAGTGTATAACACGTTTATTACAAGTGTGTTACAAGTGTATTACAAGTGTATTACGAGTGTACTACAAGTGTATTAAAAGTGTACTACAAGTGTATTACAAGTGTGTTACAAGTGTATAACAAGTTTATTACAAGTGTATTACGAGTGTATTACAAGTGTATAACAAGTTTATTACAAGTGTGTTACAAGTGTATTACAAGTGTATTACAAGTGTACTACAAGTGTATTACAAGTGTGTTACAAGTGTATTACGAGTGTACTACAAGTGTATTACAAGTGTACTACAAGTGTGTTGCAAGTGTATTACGAGTGTACTACAAGTGTATTACAAGTGTACTACAAGTGTATTACAAGTGTATTACAAGTGTGTTACAAGTGTATTACGAGTGTATTACAAGTGTATTACAAGTGTACTACAAGTGTATTACAAGTGTACTACAAGTGTATTACAAGTGTACTACAAGTGTACTACGAGTGTATTACAAGTGTATTACGAGTGTATTACAAGTGTATTACAAGTGTACTACAAGTGTATTACAAGTGTATAACAAGTGTATTACAAGTGTGTTACAAGTGTACTACAAGTGTACTACAAGTGTGTTGCAAGTGTATTACAAGTGTATTACAAGTGTTTTACAAGTGTACTACAAGTGTACTACAAGTGTACTACGAGTGTATTACAAGTGTATTACGAGTGTATTACAAGTGTACTACAAGTGTATTACAAGTGTATCACAAGTGTATTACAAGTGTGTTACAAGTGTACTACAAGTGTACTACAAGTGTGTTGCAAGTGTATTACAAGTGTATTACAAGTGTTTTACAAGTGTACTACAAGTGTATTACAAGTGTATTACAAGTGTACTACAAGTGTACTACAAGTGTATTACAAGTGTATTACAAGTATATTACAAGTGTACTACAAGTGTATTACGAGTGTATTACAAGTGTATTACAAGTGTATTACGAGTGTATTACAAGTGTATTACGAGTGTATTACAAGTGTACTACAAGTGTATTACAAGTGTATTACAAGTGTACTACAAGTGTATTACGAGTGTATTACAAGTGTATTACGAGTGTATTACAAGTGTACTACAAGTGTATTACAAGTGTACTACAAGTGTACTACAAGTGTATTACAAGTGTATAACAAGTGTACTAAAGTGTATTACGAGTGTATTACAAGTGTATTACAAGTATATTACAAGTGTACTACAAGTGTATTACAAGTGTATTACAAGTGTACTACAAGTGTATTACAAGTGTATTACAAGTGTACTACAAGTGTATTACGAGTGTATTACAAGTTTTATACAAGTGTATTACAAGTGTATTACAAGTGTGTTACAAGTGTATTACAAGTGTGTTGCAAATGTATTACGAGTGTACTACAAGTGTATTACAAGTGTATTACAAGTGTTTTACAAGTGTATTACAAGTGTATTACAAGTGTACTACAAGTGTATTACAAGTGTATTACAAGTGTATTACAAGTATATTACAAGTGTATTACAAGTGTACTACAAGTGTATTACAAGTGTGTTACAAGTGTATTACGAGTGTATTACAAGTGTACTACAAGTGTATTACAAGTGTATAACAAGTGTATTACAAGTGTGTTACAAGTGTACTACAAGTGTGTTGCAAGTGTATTACGAGTGTACTACAAGTGTATTACAAGTGTACCACAAGTGTACCACAAGTGTATTACAAGTGTACTACAAGTGTATTACAAGTGTATTACAAGTGTACTACAAGTGTATTACAAGTGTACTACAAGTGTATTACAAGTGTTTTACAAGTGTACTAAAAGTGTACTACAAGTGTATTACAAGTGTATTACAAGTGTACTACAAGTGTATTACGAGTGTATTACAAGTTTTATACAAGTGTATTACAAGTGTATTACAAGTGTGTTACAAGTGTATTACAAGTGTATTACAAGTGTATTACGAGTGTATTACAAGTGTACTACAAGTGTATTACAAGTGTATTACAAGTGTACTACAAGTGTATTACGAGTGTATTACAAGTGTATTACGAGTGTATTACAAGTGTACTACAAGTGTATTACAAGTGTACTACAAGTGTACTACAAGTGTATTACAAGTGTATAACAAGTGTACTACAAGTGTATTACGAGTGTATTACAAGTGTATTACAAGTGTATTACAAGTGTACTACAAGTGTATTACAAGTGTATTACAAGTGTACTACAAGTGTATTACAAGTGTATTACAAGTGTACTACAAGTGTATTACGAGTGTATTACAAGTTTTATACAAGTGTATTACAAGTGTATTACAAGTGTGTTACAAGTGTATTACAAGTGTGTTGCAAATGTATTACGAGTGTACTACAAGTGTATTACAAGTGTATTACAAGTGTTTTACAAGTGTATTACAAGTGTATTACAAGTGTACTACAAGTGTATTACAAGTGTATTACAAGTGTATTACAAGTATATTACAAGTGTATTACAAGTGTACTACAAGTGTATTACAAGTGTGTTACAAGTGTATTACGAGTGTATTACAAGTGTACTACAAGTGTATTACAAGTGTATAACAAGTGTATTACAAGTGTGTTACAAGTGTACTACAAGTGTGTTGCAAGTGTATTACGAGTGTACTACAAGTGTATTACAAGTGTACCACAAGTGTATTACAAGTGTACTACAAGTGTATTACAAGTGTATTACAAGTGTACTACAAGTGTATTACAAGTGTACTACAAGTGTATTACAAGTGTTTTACAAGTGTACTAAAAGTGTACTACAAGTGTATTACAAGTGTATTACAAGTGTACTACAAGTGTATTACGAGTGTATTACAAGTTTTATACAAGTGTATTACAAGTGTATTACAAGTGTGTTACAAGTGTATTACAAGTGTGTTGCAAATGTATTACGAGTGTACTACAAGTGTATTACAAGTGTATTACAAGTGTTTTACAAGTGTATTACAAGTGTTTTACAAATGTATTACAAGTGTTTTACAAGTGTACTATAAGTGTATTACAAGTGTGTTACAAGTGTTTTACAAGTGTACTACAAGTGTATTACAAGTGTATTACAAGTGTTTTACAAGTGTACTACAAGTGTATTACAAGTGTATTACAAGTGTATTACAAGTGTTTTACAAGTGTACTACAAGTGTATTACAAGTGTGTTACAAGTGTTTTACAAGTGTACTACAAGTGTACTACAAGTGTATTACAAGTGTGTTACAAGTGTTTTACAAGTGTTTTACAAGTGTACTACAAGTGTACTACAAGTGTACTACAAGTGTACTACAAGTGTACTAAAAGTGTATTACAAGTGTATTACAAGTGTATTACAAGTGTACTACAAGTGTATTACAAGTGTATTACAAGTGTATTACAAGTGTACTACAAGTGTATTACAAGTGTATTACAAGTGTATTACAAGTATATTACAAGTGTATTACAAGTGTACTACAAGTGTATTACAAGTGTGTTACAAGTGTATTACGAGTGTATTACAAGTGTACTACAAGTGTATTACAAGTGTATAACAAGTGTATTACAAGTGTGTTACAAGTGTACTACAAGTGTGTTGCAAGTGTATTACGAGTGTACTACAAGTGTATTACAAGTGTACCACAAGTGTACCACAAGTGTATTACGAGAGTATTACAAGTGTATAACAAGTTTATTACAAGTGTATTACAAGTGTACTACAAGTGTATTACAAGTGTATTACAAGTGTATTACAAGTATATTACAAGTGTACTACAAGTGTATTACAAGTGTACTACAAGTGTATTACAAGTATATTACAAGTGTACTACAAGTGTATTACAAGTGTATTACAAGTGTACTACAAGTGTATTACAAGTGTACTACAAGTGTATTACAAGTGTTTCACAAGTGTACTAAAAGTGTATTACAAGTGTTTTACAAGTGTACTACAAGTGTATTACAAGTGTATTACAAGTGTACTATAAGTGTATTACAAGTGTATTACAAGTGTATTACAAGTATATTACAAGTGTACTACAAGTGTTTTACAAGTGTACTACAAGTGTATTACAAGTGTACTACAAGTGTTTTACAAGTGTACTACAAGTGTATTACAAGTGTACTACAAGTGTATTACGAGTGTATTACGAGTGTATTACAAGTGTACTACAAGTGTATTACAAGTGTACTACAAGTGTACTACAAGTGTATTACAAGTGTACTACAAGTGTATTACAAGTGTATTACGAGTGTATTACAAGTGTACTACAAGTGTATTACAAGTGTATTACAAGTGTACTACAAGTGTATTACGAGTGTATTACAAGTGTATTACGAGTGTATTACAAGTGTACTACAAGTGTATTACAAGTGTACTACAAGTGTACTACAAGTGTATTACAAGTGTATAACAAGTGTACTACAAGTGTATTACGAGTGTATTACAAGTGTATTACAAGTGTATTACAAGTGTACTACAAGTGTATTACAAGTGTATTACAAGTGTACTACAAGTGTATTACAAGTGTATTACAAGTGTATTACAAGTGTACTACAAGTGTATTACAAGTGTATTACAAGTGTATTACAAGTATATTACAAGTGTATTACAAGTGTACTACAAGTGTATTACAAGTGTGTTACAAGTGTATTACGAGTGTATTACAAGTGTACTACAAGTGTATTACAAGTGTATAACAAGTGTATTACAAGTGTGTTACAAGTGTACTACAAGTGTGTTGCAAGTGTATTACGAGTGTACTACAAGTGTATTACAAGTGTACCACAAGTGTACCACAAGTGTATTACGAGAGTATTACAAGTGTATAACAAGTTTATTACAAGTGTATTACAAGTGTACTACAAGTGTATTACAAGTGTATTACAAGTGTATTACAAGTATATTACAAGTGTACTACAAGTGTATTACAAGTGTACTACAAGTGTATTACAAGTATATTACAAGTGTACTACAAGTGTATTACAAGTGTATTACAAGTGTACTACAAGTGTATTACAAGTGTACTACAAGTGTATTACAAGTGTTTCACAAGTGTACTAAAAGTGTATTACAAGTGTTTTACAAGTGTACTACAAGTGTATTACAAGTGTATTACAAGTGTACTATAAGTGTATTACAAGTGTATTACAAGTGTATTACAAGTATATTACAAGTGTACTACAAGTGTTTTACAAGTGTACTACAAGTGTATTACAAGTGTACTACAAGTGTTTTACAAGTGTACTACAAGTGTATTACAAGTGTACTACAAGTGTATTACGAGTGTATTACGAGTGTATTACAAGTGTACTACAAGTGTATTACAAGTGTACTACAAGTGTACTACAAGTGTATTACAAGTGTACTACAAGTGTATTACAAGTGTATTACGAGTGTATTACAAGTGTACTACAAGTGTATTACAAGTGTATTACAAGTGTACTACAAGTGTATTACGAGTGTATTACAAGTGTATTACGAGTGTATTACAAGTGTACTACAAGTGTATTACAAGTGTACTACAAGTGTACTACAAGTGTATTACAAGTGTATAACAAGTGTACTACAAGTGTATTACGAGTGTATTACAAGTGTATTACAAGTGTATTACAAGTGTACTACAAGTGTATTACAAGTGTATTACAAGTGTACTACAAGTGTATTACAAGTGTATTACAAGTGTATTACAAGTGTACTACAAGTGTATTACAAGTGTATTACAAGTGTATTACAAGTATATTACAAGTGTATTACAAGTGTACTACAAGTGTATTACAAGTGTGTTACAAGTGTATTACGAGTGTATTACAAGTGTACTACAAGTGTATTACAAGTGTATAACAAGTGTATTACAAGTGTGTTACAAGTGTACTACAAGTGTGTTGCAAGTGTATTACGAGTGTACTACAAGTGTATTACAAGTGTACCACAAGTGTACCACAAGTGTATTACGAGAGTATTACAAGTGTATAACAAGTTTATTACAAGTGTATTACAAGTGTACTACAAGTGTATTACAAGTGTATTACAAGTGTATTACAAGTATATTACAAGTGTACTACAAGTGTATTACAAGTGTACTACAAGTGTATTACAAGTATATTACAAGTGTACTACAAGTGTTTTACAAGTGTATTACAAGTGTACTACAAGTGTATTACAAGTGTACTACAAGTGTATTACAAGTGTTTCACAAGTGTACTAAAAGTGTATTACAAGTGTTTTACAAGTGTACTACAAGTGCATTACAAGTGTATTACAAGTGTACTATAAGTGTATTACAAGTGTATTACAAGTGTATTACAAGTATATTACAAGTGTACTACAAGTGTTTTACAAGTGTACTACAAGTGTATTACAAGTGTACTACAAGTGTTTTACAAGTGTACTACAAGTGTATTACAAGTGTACTACAAGTGTATTACGAGTGTATTACGAGTGTATTACAAGTGTACTACAAGTGTATTACAAGTGTACTACAAGTGTACTACAAGTGTATTACAAGTGTACTACAAGTGTATTACAAGTGTATTACGAGTGTATTACAAGTGTACAACAAGTGTATTACAAGTGTATTACAAGTGTACTACAAGTGTATTACGAGTGTATTACAAGTGTATTACGAGTGTATTACAAGTGTACTACAAGTGTATTACAAGTGTACTACAAGTGTACTACAAGTGTATTACAAGTGTATAACAAGTGTACTACAAGTGTATTACGAGTGTATTACAAGTGTATTACAAGTGTATTACAAGTGTACTACAAGTGTATTACAAGTGTATTACAAGTGTACTACAAGTGTATTACAAGTGTATTACAAGTGTACTACAAGTGTATTACGAGTGTATTACAAGTGTACTACAAGTGTATTACAAGTGTATTACAAGTGTGTTACAAGTGTATTACAAGTGTGTTGCAAATGTATTACGAGTGTACTACAAGTGTATTACAAGTGTATTACAAGTGTATTACAAGTGTGTTACAAGTGTTTTACAAGTGTTTTACAAGTGTACTACAAGTGTACTACAAGTGTACTACAAGTGTACTAAAAGTGTATTACAAGTGTATTACAAGTGTATTACAAGTGTACTACAAGTGTATTACAAGTGTATTACAAGTGTATTACAAGTGTACTACAAGTGTATTACAAGTGTATTACAAGTGTATTACAAGTATATTACAAGTGTATTACAAGTGTACTACAAGTGTATTACAAGTGTGTTACAAGTGTATTACGAGTGTATTACAAGTGTACTACAAGTGTATTACAAGTGTATAACAAGTGTATTACAAGTGTGTTACAAGTGTACTACAAGTGTGTTACAAGTGTATTACGAGTGTACTACAAGTGTATTACAAGTGTACCACAAGTGTACCACAAGTGTATTACGAGAGTATTACAAGTGTATAACAAGTTTATTACAAGTGTATTACAAGTGTACTACAAGTGTATTACAAGTGTATTACAAGTGTATTACAAGTATATTACAAGTGTACTACAAGTGTATTACAAGTGTACTACAAGTGTATTACAAGTATATTACAAGTGTACTACAAGTGTATTACAAGTGTATTACAAGTGTACTACAAGTGTATTACAAGTGTATTACAAGTGTACTACAAGTGTATTACAAGTGTTTTACAAGTGTACTAAAAGTGTATTACAAGTGTTTTACAAGTGTACTACAAGTGTATTACAAGTGTATTACAAGTGTACTATAAGTGTATTACAAGTGTATTACAAGTGTATTACAAGTATATTACAAGTGTACTACAAGTGTTTTACAAGTGTACTACAAGTGTATTACAAGTGTATTACAAGTATATTACAAGTGTACTACAAGTGTATTACAAGTGTACTACAAGTGTATTACAAGTGTACTACAAGTGTACTACAAGTGTATTACAAGTGTTTTACAAGTGTACTACAAGTGTATTACAAGTGTTTTACAAGTGTATTACGAGTGTATTACAAGTGTATTTCAAGTGTACTACAAGTGTATTACAAGTGTATTACAAGTGTTTTACAAGTGTACTACAAGTGTATTACAAGTGTTTTACAAGTGTATTACGAGTGTATTACAAGTGTATTACAAGTGTACTACAAGTGTATTACAAGTGTACTACAAGTGTACTACAAGTGTATTACAAGTGTACTACAAGTGTACTACAAGTGTATTACAAGTGTTTTACAAGTGTACTACAAGTGTATTACAAGTGTATAACAAGTGTATTACAAGTGTGTTATAAGCGTATTCCAAGTGTACTACAAGTGTGTTGCAAGTGTTTTACGAGTGTGTTACAAGCGTATTCAAAGTGTACTACAAGTGTGTTGCGAGTGTATTACGAGTGTACTACAAGTGTATAACTAGTTTATTACAAGTGTATAACAAGTTTATTACAAGTGTATTACAAGTCTTTTACAAGTGTACTACAAGTGTTTTACAAGTGTACTACAAGTATTTTACAAGTGTACTACAAGTGTATTACAAGTGTGTACTGCTACGGACCACACTTAATTTTTGTCAGACCTCTAGGGGGCGCTGATCTATACAGTTTTTTGTGTGTTTTGTTTCCTGTCCAGCCGCTGAGATATATATATATATATATATATATATATATATATATATATATATATATAAAGGAGCAGTCGAGTTTGCTCAAGTGGTCTACATGTGTTTTGTGGCCTTGGAGCAGACATTGGACCGTGTCCCTCGGGAGGTCCTTTGAGGAGTCCTCAGAGACCATGGTGTCAAAACTTGGTCCGCACTCCCGGCAGTCAGGTCAGAGTCTCTCTCAGTGAGGGTTGGACTCCACCAAGGCTGTCCTTTGTCACCAATTCTGTTCATAACTTTTATGGACAGAAGTTGTAGGCGCAGTCAAGACGTTGAGGAGATCTGGTTTGGTAACCGCAGGATTAGGTCTCTGCTTTTTGCAGATGATGTAGTCTTGCTGGCTTCGTCTGGCCAGGATCTTCAGCTCTCACTGGATCAGTTGCCGCCAAGTGTGAAGCGACCGGGGTGAGATTCAGCACCCCCAAGTCCAAATCCATAGTTCTGGCCCAGGTATGGGTGGAGCGCCATCACCAGGTTGGGGAGGAGACCCTGCCCCAAGTGGAGGAGTTCAAGTACCTGGGAGTCTTGTTCACGAGTGAGGGAAGAGTGGATTGATACGGCGTCTGCACTGTTGCAGACGCCATATCGATCCGTTGTGGTGAAGAAGGAGCTGAGCCAGAAGGCAAAGCTCTCAATTTACCCGTCGATCTACGTTCCCATCCTCACCCATGGTCATGAACTTTGGGTCATGACCAGAAATGCAGAAAAAGACAATCTCAAATTATGTTGTGTTTTCGTAGCCTCTTGCTGCTGCAAAGTGGATTCACAGGGCTTGCTCATTACTGCCCCCAGAGTCAATTAACAAAACTAAAATGTAAATGGTGTCATCACCACTTGTTGCTCGGCAGTTCATTCATAGCATTTTCTCATGACTGCACCTTGGGGCAGAATACTCGCTGCCCTATGGTTTGTTTCCCTGAATAATCACTGCTCTGTATTCCATGTAAGACTTAGATCAGAAGCCACGGGAGCCCCTGCTTGAAACGTACCATTAGCCGTATTTCCTTGAATTGCCGCCGGGGAGCTAATTGACCTCTTCTCACTCCTGCACTTACCAAAGGCATGCAATAAAAATTTGAGTGTGATGTAAGGATAGCATCATGAAAAGCACATTTTATATAAAAAAAAATGTTATTATGGTCTTACCTTTACTTATTAATGAAGACCATGCGCAGCTACTTCTGATCAAAAGCATCGATAACTTGTTTATCGAAGTCTTCCTTATCTTTCTTCAGTTTTAAAAGTCTCTCTGTCTCGATGGAGATCTTCCTTTATTACCTCCTGCTTCCATTGAAAGTCCAGTTCAGAAAACTGCTGTCAGACCGCTGCTATCAGTTAGCTCGGCTCCTCAAATGTGGGGGCGACGACAGAATTATCCTCGGTAAACTGCCCCTCCCGTTCTGCTCCGTGGGTGATCTCTTTAACCCACCGCTGCCACCAGGAAGTGTTATTGTATAAAATACACTGGGTATTTAGGACTGGAACATGCTTTATTTCAGCCCGGTTGTTTACATAGTTGTTTACAGCCTAAAAGGTCCGTCGTGCACCCCCAGCGTCATATCCGTTCCCAGCACATATCACGTCACTCATTGTCACTTCTTCTGCAGCCGAGTAGTCGCAAGAAGGATCACTAGCGCCCTCTACCACCAGGAGGCGGGAGTCGTTTAATGACTCTTATTTGACACACGCAGCTACGGTATTGTGACGGTCTCAAGCCGTCATCTTGTGGGTTCCCAGGACCACCAAGGAAGGACATGGCTTGAGCAGTTTGACTTTGTTTATTTTTCAATAAAACCTCGGTCCAGGTCGCTCTTCCGCTCCTCCTCTTTGCACGCTCGCCGTCGCCGCCTCCTCGCCGCCATCTTGGGCCGGGCTCCAGCGTGCCCTACCTGTCTGTCGGACCGTCGGCTCCACAGGTATATTAATAAAACATAGCTGCTTACTGTTCTTTTTAGCATACCGGTATTTAATAGCTTGGACCTTAAATCCTACTGAATAGCTCTTCATCTTTTTCCCTTTATGCCATTTCAAATAATCAAAATCAGCCTCCTCCATTTTGAAAATGATGACAGGTGAAGTGTCACTCGTGACGTGACGAGTTGGACCCGGCGGTAATGCTAAGCATGCGCTAATTATTTTGCGGAGCGAGTTTGACGTGGCAGTAATTCAAGGCAGGTGCATACTATACACCCGGCGGCAATTGAAGGAAATACAGTATATCATCTTTTGGGAGACAGGTGGTGCTGCTGGGGCACTGCCCTGTTTGCCCGTCATGCAGAGCTGCCAAGTGCCCGCTGCACCTGTACGTGCCGGGCAGGGTCCGCTATGAGGACTAGGCATGATGACTCAAGCTAGGTCACGCCAGTCCGTGACAGGAGGTCGCGTCATAACAACGTTGTAAATAAAGATTGGAGCCGCTCTGTCACACTTTCCATATGTTTGCTCTTATCTGCGCCTTCAGCAAACACACTTTGGCACTTTTCTCATACGCAAACACATGAAGGAGAAGTTGCAGCTCTGGCATACAGCATGTGATGTGTGGCATACAGCATGTGATGTGTGGCATACAGCATGTGATGGGTGGCATACAGCATGTGATGTGTGGCATACAGCATGTGATGTGTGGCTTACAGCTTGTGCTGTGTGGCATACAGCATGTGCCATGTGGCATACAGCATGTGATGTGTGGCATACAGCATGTGGCATACAGCATGTGGCATACAGCATGTGATATGTGGCATACAGCATGTGCCATGTGGCATACAGCATGTGATGTGTGGCATACAGCATGTGATGTGTGGCATACAGCTTGTGCTGTGTGGCATACAGCATGTGCCATGTGGCATACAGCATGTGCCATGTGGCCTACAGCATTTGATGTGTGGCATACAGCATGTGCCATGTGGCATACAGCATATGATGTGTGGCATACAGCATGTGCCGTGTGGCATACAGCATGTGATGTGTGGCATACAGCATGTGATGTGTGGCATACAGCATGTGATGTGTGGCATACAGCATGTGATGTGTGGCATACAGCATGTGCCGTGTGGCATACAGCATGTGATGTGTGGCATACAGCATGTGATGTGTGGCATACAGCATGTGATGTGTGGCATACAGCATGATGTGTGGCATACAGCATGTGATGTGTGGCATACAGCATGTGCCGTGTGGCATACAGCATGTGATGTGTGGCATACAGCATGTGATGTGTGGCATACAGCATGTGCCGTGTGGCATACAGCATGTGATGTGTGGCATACAGCATGTGATGTGTGGCATACAGCATGTGATGTGTGGCATACAGCATGTGATGTGTGGCATACAGCATGTGATGTGTGGCATACAGCATGTGATGTGTGGCATACAGCATGTGATGTGTGGCATACAGCATGTGATGTGTGGCTTACAGCTTGTGCTGTGTGGCATACAGCATGTGCCATGTGGCATACAGCATGTGATGTGTGGCATACAGCATGTGGCATACAGCATGTGGCATACAGCATGTGATATGTGGCATACAGCATGTGCCATGTGGCATAGAGCATGTGATGTGTGGCATACAGCATGTGATGTGTGGCATACAGCATGTGCCGTGTGGCATACAGCATGTGATGTGTGGCATACAGCATGTGCCGTGTGGCATACAGCATGTGATGTGTGGCATACAGCATGTGATGTGTGGCATACAGCATGTGATGTGTGGCATACAGCATGTGATGTGTGGCATACAGCATGTGCCATGTGGCATACAGCATGTGATGTGTGGCATACAGCATGTGACGTGTGGCATACAGCATGTGATGTGTGGCATACAGCATGTGATGTGTGGCATACAGCATGTGGCATACAGCATGTGGCATACAGCATGTGATATGTGGCATACAGCATGTGCCATGTGGCATAGAGCATGTGATGTGTGGCATACAGCATGTGATGTGTGGCATACAGCATGTGCCGTGTGGCATACAGCATGTGATGTGTGGCATACAGCATGTGCCGTGTGGCATACAGCATGTGATGTGTGGCATACAGCATGTGATGTGTGGCATACAGCATGTGATGTGTGGCATACAGCATGTGATGTGTGGCATACAGCATGTGACGTGTGGCATACAGCATGTGATGTGTGGCATACAGCATGTGATGTGTGGCATACAGTATGTGATGTGTGGCATACAGCATGTGATGTGTGGCATACAGCATGTGATGTGTGGCATACAGCATGTGATGTGTGGCATACAGCATGTGATGTGTGGCATACAGCATGTGACGTGTGGCATACAGCATGTGATGTGTGGCATACAGCATGTGATGTGTGGCATACAGCATGTGCCATGTGGCATACAGCATGTGATGTGTGGCATACAGCATGTGACGTGTGGCATACAGCATGTGATGTGTGGCATACAGCATGTGATGTGTGGCATACAGTATGTGCCGTGTGGCATACAGCATGTGATGTGTGGCATACAGCATGTGCCATGTGGCATACAGCATGTGATGTGTGGCATACAGCATGTGCCGTGTGGCATACAGCATGTGCCATGTGGCATACAGCATGTGCCGTGTGGCATACAGCATGTGATGTGTGGCATACAGCATGTGATGTGTGGCATACAGCAAGTGCTGTATGGCATACAGCATGTGATGTGTGGCATACAGCATGTGCCGTGTGGCATACAGCATGTGATGTGTGGCATACAGCATGTGATGTGTGGCATACAGCATGTGATGTGGCATACAGCATGTGATGTGTGGCATACAGCATGTGATGTGTGGCATACAGCATGTGATGTGTGGCATACACCATGTGCCATGTGGCATACAGCATGTGCCATGTGGCATACAGCATGTGATGTGTGGCATACAGCATGTGATGTGTGGCATACAGCATGTGATGTGTGGCATACAGCATGTGATGTGTGGCATACAGCATGTGCCATGTGGCATACAGCATGTGATGTGTGGCATACAGCATGTGCCATGTGGCATACAGCATGTGATGTGTGGCATACAGCATGTGCCATGTGGCATACAGCATGTGATGTGTGGCATACAGCATGTGATGTGTGGCATACAGCATGTGCCGTGTGGCATACAGCATGTGATGTGTGGCATACAGCATGTGCCATGTGGCATACAGCATGTGATGTGTGGCATACAGCATGTGATGTGTGGCATACAGCATGTGCCGTGTGGCATACAGCATGTGATGTGTGGCATACAGCATGTGCCGTGTGGCATACAGCATGTGATGTGTGGCATACAGCATGTGCCATGTGGCATACAGCATGTGATGTGTGGCATACAGCATGTGATGTGTGGCATACAGCATGTGGCATACAGCATGTGATGTGTGGCATACAGCATGTGCCATGTGACATACAGCATGTGATGTGTGGCATACAGCATGTGATGTGTGGCATACAGCATGTGATGTGTGGCATACAGCATGTGATGTGTGGCATACAGCATGTGATGTGTGGCATACAGCATGTGCCGTGTGGCATACAGCATGTGATGTGTGGCATACAGCATGTGCCATGTGGCATACAGCATGTGCCGTGTGGCATACAGCATGTGCCATGTGGCCTACAGCATTTGATGTGTGGCATACAGCATGTGATGTGTGGCATACAGCATGTGCCATGTGGCATACAGCATGTGATGTGTGGCATACAGCATGTGGCATACAGCATGTGCCATGTGGCATACAGCATGTGATGTGTGGCATACAGCATGTGATGTGTGGCATACAGCATGTGGCATACAGCATGTGCCATGTGGCATACAGCATGTGCTGTGTGGCATACAGCACATGGCATACAGCATGTGATGTGTGGCATACAGCATGTGATGTGTGGCATACAGCATGTGATGTGTGGCATACAGCATGTGATGTGTGGCATACAGCATGTGATGTGTGGCATACAGCATGTGATGTGTGGCATACAGCATGTGCCGTGTGGCATACAGCATGTGATGTGTGGCATACAGCATGTGCCATGTGGCATACAGCATGTGATGTGTGGCATACAGCATGTGATGTGTGGCATACAGCATGTGCCATGTGGCATACAGCATGTGATGTGTGGCATACAGCATGTGGCATACAGCATGTGCCATGTGGCATACAGCATGTGATGTGTGGCATACAGCATGTGATGTGTGGCATACAGCATGTGGCATACAGCATGTGCCATGAGGCATACAGCATGTGCTGTGTGGCATACAGCATGTGGCATACAGCATGTGCCATGTGGCATACAGCATGTGATGTTTGGCATACAGCATGTGATGTGTGGCATACAGCATGTGGCATACAGCATGTGCCATGTGGCATACAGCATGTGCTGTGTGGCATACAACATGTGGCATACAGCATGTGCCATGTGGCATACAGCATGTGATGTGTGGCATACAGCATGTGATGTGTGGCATACGGCATGTGATGTGTGGCATACAGCATGTGATGTGTGGCATACAGCATGTGATGTGTGGCATACAGCATGTGGCATGTGGCATACAGCATGTGATGTGTGGCATACAGCATGTGATGTGTGGCATACAGCATGTGATGTGTGGCATACAGCATGTGATGTGTGGCATACAGCATGTGGCATGTGGCATACAGCATGTGCTGTGTGGCATACAGCATGTGCCATGTGGCATACAGCATGTGCTGTGTGGCATACAGCATGTGATGTGTGGCATACAGCATGTGGCATGTGGCATACAGCATGTGCTGTGTGGCATACAGCATGTGCTGTGTGGCATACAGCATGTGATGTGTGGCATACAGCATGTGATGTGTGGCATACAGCATGTGATGTGTGGCATACAGCATGTGCCATGTGGCATACAGCATGTGCCATGTGGCATACAGCATGTGATGTGTGGCATACAGCATGTGATGTGTGGCATACAGCATGTGCCATGTGGCATACAGCATGTGCCATGTGGCATACAGCATGTGCCATGTGGCATACAGCATGTGATGTGTGGCATACAGCATGTGCCATGTGGCATACAGCATGTGCCATGTGGCATACAGCATGTGATGTGTGGCATACGGCATGTGATGTGTGGCATACAGCATGTGCCATGTGGCATACAGCATGTGCTGTATGGCATACGGCATGTGATGTGTGGCATACAGCATGTGATGTGTGACATACAGCATGTGCCATGTGGCATACAGCATGTGCCATGTGGCATACAGCATGTGCCATGTGGCATACAGCATGTGCTGTATGGCATACGGCATGTGATGTGTGGCATACAGCATGTGCCATGTGGCATACAGCTTGTGCTGTATGGCATACAGCATCATGTGATGTGTGGAATGCTCTCAATGCACGGTGAGAGAGAAGACAGCATTGTGTTGGACAATACGCCTCCTTGTGCTGCCGACGTCACCGCCATCGCCGCTGATGTCATTAAGGCTGGCGTCCTCCTTGACCTCGCCGCAGCTTCTCACACCGTGCCTGTAAAGACTGGCTGACTACACCTGTACGAAGATCACCAGGTAGATGAATCCAGGTGTAGCAGCACCTGCAGTATCTGCTGGGTGACTTGTCTCCGATCCCAGCCGACTGTAAGAGTGAAGCCTTCACCCCATCCTTTCTTGTGAAAGGATGGGGTGAGGTACACCCCTTTGTCCACAACTGCGTGAGCAAATAGTCAAACATTTTAAGAACAACCTTTCTCAAAGTGCAGTTGCAAGAAATTTGGGGATTTCAACATCTACGCTCCATAATATCATCAAAAGTTTCAGAGAATCTGGAGAAATCACTCCACGTAAGCGGCATGGCCGGAAACCAACATTGAATGACCGTGACCTTCCATCCCTCGGACAGCACTGTATTAAAAACCGACATCAATCTCTAAAGGATATCACCACATGGGCTCAGGAACACTTCAGAAAACCACTGTCACTAAATACAGTTTGTTGCTACATCTGTAAGTGCAAGTTAAAGCTCTACTATGCAAAGCCAAACCCATTTATCAACAACATCCAGAAACGCTGCCGGCTTCTCTGGGCCCGAGATCATCTAACATGGACTGATGTAAAGTGGAACAGTGTTCTGTGGTCTGACGAGTCCACATTTCAAATTGTTTTTTGGAAATATTCGACATCGTGTCATCCGGACCAAAGGGGAAGCGAACCATCCAGACTGTTATCGAAGCAAAGTTGAAAAGCCAGCATCTGTGATGGTATGGGGGTGCATTAGTGCCCAAGGCATGGGTAACTTACACATCTGTGAAGGCACTATTAATGCTGAAAGGTACATACAGGTTTTGGAACAACATATGCTGCCATATAAGCGCTGTCTTTTTCATGGACGCCCCTGCTTATATCAGCCAGACAATCCCAAGCCACATTCAGCACGTGTTACAACAACGTGGCTTCGTAAAAAAAGAGTGTGGCTACTTTCCTGGCCCGCCTGCAGTCCAGACCTGTCTCCCATGGAAAATGTGTGGCGCATTATGAAGCGTAAAATAGGACAGCGGAGACCCCGGACTGTTGAACGACTGAAGCTCTAGATAAAACAAGAATGGGAAAGAATTCCACTTTCAAAGCTCAAAGCTTCAACAATTAGTTTCCTCAGTTACCAAACATTTATTGAGTGTTGTTAAAAGACAAGGTGATGTAACACAGTGGTGAACATGCCCTTTCCCAACTACTTTGGCACGTGTTGCAGCCATGAAAATCTAAGTTAATTATTATTTGCAAATAAAAAATAAAGTTTATGAGTTTGAACATCAAATATGTTGTCTTTGTAGCATATTCAACTGAATATGGGTTGAAAAGGATTTCCAAATCATTGTATTCTGTTTATATTTACATCTAACACCATTTCCCAACTCATATGGAAACAGGGTTTGTAAAACATTCATCACCCAAGTTTTAGAATCCTTAGAAAAATGGTCAATACTTGAATTATCCCTGCAAATCTGTTATGATCAACCAATCTTGCACAGATTTGACACTTAAAGGCGTGTCACAAATGTTGTGGAGATGACATCATAAAGCAACACTGGGTTTCAACATTAAACTGTCTGAGAAATTTTTTAGTCAATCCTCCATTTAGGGTTTGATTTCAGCACCACAATGTCAAAAGTGTGTGTGAAAGTTGACCCCAACCCCCCCCCCCCCCCCCCACCCCCGCCTTGTCACTTTCATTTGTTCTTTTAGACTTAGACTTCCTTTTTATTGTCACGCAAATTTGAACTTTACAGCACAGATAAGAACGAAATGTTGTTGCATAAGCTCATGGTAGTGCAGGATGGAAAAAAGCAATAAGGTGCATATATATAATTAAATAAATATATAAAAATAATATATAAATATATATAGAAAATAAATAAATATGTATAAATAAATAAGTAGATTACTGCACCAGCAAGGAAAAACTGAACATACAGCAGACGGTGACAGGATACACCCCCCCAAATATTGTTTTGTTGTCTTCCTGGTGTCCAATATTTGACTTTTTCATGGGAAAATATTTTGTTTTGTCTTCCTGGTGTCCAATATTTGACGTTTTCATGGGAAAATATTTTGTTTTGTCTTCCTGGTGTCCAACATTTGAATTTTTCATTGACCAATAATGTTTTGTTGTCTTCTTGGTGTCCAATATTTGACGTTTTCATGGACAAATATTGTTTTGTTGCCTTCCAGGTGTCCAACATTTGACTTTTTCATGGACACCTATCTTTTTTGTTGTCTTGCTGGTGTCCAATATTTGACTTTTTCATGGGAAAATACTTTGTTTTGTTTTCCTGGTGTCCAATATTTGAATTTTTCATTGATCAATAATGTTTTGTTGTCTTCTTGGTGTCCAATATTTGACTTTTTCATGGACAAATGTTGTTTTGTTGCCTTCCAGGTGTCCAACATTTGACTTTTTCATGGACCCCTATCGTTTTTGTTGTCTTGCTGGTGTCCAATATTTGACTTTTTCATGGGAAAATATTTTGTTTTGTCTTCCTGGTGTCCAATATTTGAATGTTTCATTGACCAATAATGTTTTGTTGTTTTCTTGGTGTCCAATATTTGACTTTTTCATGGACAAATATTGTTTTGTTGCCTTCCAGGTGTCCAACATTTGACTTTTTCATGGACACCTATCGTTTTTGTTGTCTTGCTGGTGTCCAATATTTGACTTTTTCATGGGAAAATACTTTGTTTTGTTTTCCTGGTGTCCAATATTTGAATTTTTCATTGACCAATAATGTTTTGTTGTCTTCTTGGTGTCCAATATTTGACTTTTTCATGGACAAATATTGTTTTGTTGCCTTCCAGGTGTCCAACATTTGACTTTTTCATGGACACCTATCGTTTTTGTTGTCTTGCTGGTGTCCAATATTTGACTTTTTCATGGGAAAATATTTTGTTTTGTCTTCCTAGTGTCCAATATTTGAATGTTTCATTGACCAATAATGTTTTGTTGTCTTCTTGGTGTCCAATATTTGACGTTTTCATGGGAAAATATTTTGTTTTGTCTTCCTGGTGTCCAATATTTGAATTTTTCATTGACTAATAATGTTTTGTTGTCTTCTTGGTGTCCAATATTTGACGTTTTCATGGGAAAATATTTTGTTTTGTCTTCCTGGTGTCCGATATTTGAATTTTTCATTGACCAATAATGTTTTGTTGTCTTCTTGGTGTCCAATATTTGACTTTTTCATGGACACCTATCGTTTTTGTTGTCTTCTTGGTGTCCAATATTTGACGTTTTCATGGGAAAATATTTTGTTTTGTCTTCCTGGTGTCCAATATTTGAATTTTTCACTGACCAATAATGTTTTGTTGTCTTCCTGGTGTTCAATATTTGAATTTTTCATTGACCAATAATGTTTTGTTGTCTTCTTGGTGTCCAATATTTGACTTTTTCATGGACAAATATTGTTTTGTTGCCTTCCAGGTGTCCAACATTTGACTTTTTCATGGACACCTATCGTTTTTGTTGTCTTGCTGGTGTCCAATATTTGACTTTTTCATGGGAAAATATTTTGTTTTGTCTTCCTGGTGTCCAATATTTGAAATTTTCATTGACCAATAATGTTTTGTTGTCTTCTTGGTGTCCAATATTTGACTTTTTCATGGACAAATATTGTTTTGTTGCCTTCCAGGTGTCCAATATTTGAATTTTTCATCGACCAATAATGTTTTGTCTTCTTGGTGTCCAATATTTGACTTTTTCATGGGAAAATATTTTGTTTTGTCTTCCTGGTGTCCAATATTTGAATTTTTCATTGACCAATAATGTTTTGTTGTCTTCTTGGTGTCCAATATTTGACTTTTTCATGGACAAATATTGTTTTGTTGCCTTCCAGGTGTCCAACATTTGACTTTTTCATGGACCCCTATCGTTTTTGTTGTCTTCCTGGTGTCCAATATTTGACTTTTTCATGGGAAAATATTTTGTTTTGTCTTCCTGGTGTCCAATATTTGAATTTTTCATTGACCAATAATGTTTTGTTGTCTTCTTGGTGTCCAATATTTGACGTTTTCATGGGAAAATATTTTGTTTTGTCTTCCTGGTGTCCAATATTTGAATTTTTCATTGACTAATAATGTTTTGTTGTCTTCTTGGTGTCCAATATTTGACGTTTTCATGGGAAAATATTTTGTTTTGTCTTCCTGGTGTCCGATATTTGAATTTTTCATTGACCAATAATGTTTTGTTGTCTTCTTGGTGTCCAATATTTGACTTTTTCATGGACAAATATTGTTTTGTTGCCTTCCAGGTGTCCAACATTTGACTTTTTCATGGACACCTATTGTTTTTGTTGTCTTCCAGGTGTCCAACATTTGACTTTTTCATGGGAAATATTTTGTTTTGTCTTCCTGGTGTCCAATATTTGACTTTTTCATGGGAAAATATTTTGTTTTGTCTTCCTGGTGTCCAATATTTGAATTTTTCATTGACCAATAATGTTTTGTTATCTTCTTGGTGTCCAATATTTGACTTTTTCATGGGAAAATATTTTTTTTTGTCTTCCTGGGGTCCAATATTTGAAATTTCCATTGACCAATAATGTTTTGTTGTCTTCTTGGTGTCCAATATTTGACTTTTTCATGGACAAATATTGTTTTGTTGCCTTCCAGGTGTCCAACAATTGACTTTTTCATGGACACCTATCGTTTTTGTTGTCTTGCTGGTGTCCAATATTTGACTTTTTCATGGGAAAATACTTTGTTTTGTTTTCCTGGTGTCCAATATTTGAATTGTTTATTGACCAATAATGTTTTGTTGTCTTCTTGGTGTCCAATATTTGACTTTTTCATGGACAAATATTGTTTTGTTGCCTTCCAGGTGTCCAACATTTGACTTTTTCATGGACACCTATCGTTTTTGTTGTCTTGCTGGTGTCCAATATTTGACTTTTTCATGGGAAAATACTTTGTTTTGTTTTCCTGGTGTCCAATATTTGAATTTTTCATTGATCAATAATGTTTTGTTGTCTTCTTGGTGTCCAATATTTGACTTTTTCATGGACAAATGTTGTTTTGTTGCCTTCCAGGTGTCCAACATTTGACTTTTTCATGGACCCCTATCGTTTTGGTTGTCTTGCTGGTGTCCAATATTTGACTTTTTCATGGGAAAATATTTAGTTTTGTCTTCCTGGTGTCCAATATTTGAATTTTTCATTGACCAATAATTTTTGTTGTCTTCTTGGTGTCCAATATTTGACGTTTTCATGGGAAAATATTTTGTTTTGTCTTCCTGGTGTCCAATATTTGAATTTTTCATGGGAAAATATTTTGTTTTGTCTTCCTGGTGTCCAATATTTGACTTTTTCATGGGAAAATATTTTGTTTTGTCTTCCTGGTGTCCAATATTTGAATTTTTCATTGACCAATAACGTTTTGTTGTCTTCTTGGTGTCCAATATTTGACTTTTTCATGGACAAATATTGTTTTGTTGCCTTCCAGGTGTCCAACATTTGACTTTTTCATGGACCCCTATCGTTTTTGTTGTCTTGCTGGTGTCCAATATTTGACTTTTTCATGGGAAAATATTTTGTTTTGTTTTCCTGGTGTCCAATATTTGAATTTTTCACTGACCAATAATGTTTTGTTGTCTTCCTGGTGTTCAATATTTGAATTTTTCATTGACCAATAATGTTTTGTTGTCTTCTTGGTGTCCAATATTTGACTTATTCATGGACAAATATTGTTTTGTTGCCTTCCAGGTGTCCAACATTTGACTTTTTCATGGACCCCTATCGTTTTTGTTGTCTTGCTGGTGTCCAATATTTGACTTGTTCATGGGAAAATATTTTGTTTTGTCTTCCTAGTGTCCAATATTTGAATGTTTCATTGACCAATAATGTTTTGTTGTCTTCTTGGTGTCCAATATTTGACTTTTTCATGGACAAATATTGTTTTGTTGCCTTCCAGGTGTCCAACATTTGACTTTTTCATGGACCCCTATCGTTTTTGTTGTCTTGCTGGTGTCCAATATTTGACTTTTTCATGGGAAAATATTTTGTTTTGTCTTCCTGGTGTCCAATATTTGAAATTTTCATTGACCAATAATGTTTTGTTGTCTTCTTGGTGTCCAATATTTGACTTTTTCATGGACAAATATTGTTTTGTTGCCTTCCAGGTGTCCAACATTTGACTTTTTCATGGACACCTATCGTTTTTGTTGTCTTCCTGGTGTCCAATATTTGACTTTTTCATGGGAAAATATTTTGTTTTGTTTTCCTGGTGTCCAATATTTGAATTTTTCATTGACCAATAATGTTTTGTTGTCTTCTTGGTGTCCAATATTTGACTTTTTCATGGGAAAATATTTTGTTTTGTTTTCCTGGTGTCCGATATTTGAATTTTTCATTGACCAATAATGTTTTGTTGTCTTCTTGGTGTCCAATATTTGACTTTTTCATGGACAAATATTGTTTTGTTGCCTTCCAGGTGTCCAACATTTGACTTTTTCATGGACACCTATTGTTTTTGTTGTCTTCCAGGTGTCCAACATTTGACTTTTTCATGGGAAATATTTTGTTTTGACTTCCTGGTGTCCAATATTTGACTTTTTCATGGGAAAATATTTAGTTTTGTCTTCCTGGTGTCCAATATTTGAATTTTTCATTGACCAATAATGTTTTGTTGTCTTCTTGGTGTCCAATATTTGACTTTTTCATGGACAAATATTGTTTTGTTGCCTTCCAGGTGTCCAACATTTGACTTTTTCATGGACACCTATCGTTTTTGTTGTCTTGCTGGTGTCCAATATTTGACTTTTTCATGGGAAAATATTTTGTTTGGTCTTCCTGGTGTCCAATATTTGATATTTTCATTGACCAATAATGTTTTGTTGTCTTCTTGGTGTCCAATATTTGACGTTTTCATGGGAAAATATTTTGTTTTGTCTTCCTGGTGTCCAATATTTGAATTTTTCATTGACCAATAATGTTTTGTTGTCTTCTTGGTGTCCAATATTTGACTTTTTCATGGACAAATATTGTTTTGTTGCCTTCCAGGTGTCCAACATTTGACTTTTTCATGGACCCCTATCGTTTTTGTTGTCTTCCTGGTGTCCAATATTTGACTTTTTCATGGGAAAATATTTTGTTTTGTTTTCCTGGTGTCCAATATTTGAATTTTTCATTGACCAATAATGTTTTGTTGTCTTCTTGGTGTCCAATATTTGACGTTTTCATGGGAAAATATTTTGTTTTGTCTTCCTGGTGTCCAATATTTGAATTTTTCATTGACTAATAATGTTTTGTTGTCTTCTTGGTGTCCAATATTTGACGTTTTCATGGGAAAATATTTTGTTTTGTCTTCCTGGTGTCCGATATTTGAATTTTTCATTGACCAATAATGTTTTGTTGTCTTCTTGGTGTCCAATATTTGACTTTTTCATGGACAAATATTGTTTTGTTGCCTTCCAGGTGTCCAACATTTGACTTTTTCATGGACACCTATTGTTTTTGTTGTCTTCCAGGTGTCCAACATTTGACTTTTTCATGGGAAATATTTTGTTTTGTCTTCCTGGTGTCCAATATTTGACTTTTTCATGGGAAAATATTTTGTTTTGTCTTCCTGGTGTCCAATATTTGAATTTTTCATTGACCAATAATGTTTTGTTGTCTTCTTGGTGTCCAATATTTGACTTTTTCATGGGAAAATATTTTGTTTTGTCTTCCTGGTGTCCAATATTTGAAATTTCCATTGACCAATAATGTTTTGTTGTTTTCTTGGTGTCCAATATTTGACTTTTTCATGGACAAATATTGTTTTGTTGCCTTCCAGGTGTCCAACATTTGACTTTTTCATGGACACCTATCGTTTTTGTTGTCTTGCTGGTGTCCAATATTTGAATTTTTCATGGGAAAATATTTTGTTTTGTCTTCCTGGTGTCCAATATTTGAATTTTTCATTGACCAATAATGTTTTGTTGTCTTCTTGGTGTCCAATATTTGACGTTTTCATGGGAAAATATTTAGTTTTGTCTTCCTGGTGTCCAATATTTGAATTTTTCATTGACCAATAATGTTTTGTTGTCTTCTTGGTGTCCAATATTTGACTTTTTCATGGACAAATATTTTTTTGTTGCCTTCCAGGTGTCCAACATTTGACTTTTTCATGGACCCCTATCGTTTTTGTTGTCTTGCTGGTGTCCAATATTTGACTTTTTCATTGGGAAAATATTTTGTTTTGTTTTCCTGGTGTCCAATATTTGAATTTTTCATTGACCAATAATGTTTTGTTGTCTTCTTGGTGTCCAATATTTGACGTTTTCATGGGAAAATATTTAGTTTTGTCTTCCTGGTGTCCAATATTTGAATTTTTCATTGACCAATAATGTTTTGTTGTCTTCTTGGTGTCCAATATTTGACTTTTTCATGGACAAATATTGTTTTGTTGCCTTCCAGGTGTCCAACATTTGACTTTTTCATGGACCCCTATCGTTTTTGTTGTCTTGCTGGTGTCCAATATTTGACTTTTTCATGGGAAAATATTTTGTTTTGTTTTCCTGGTGTCCAATATTTGAATTTTTCATTGACCAATAATGTTTTGTTGTGTTCTTGGTGTCCAATATTTGACTTTTTCATGGGAAAATATTTTGTTTTGTCTTCCTGGTGTCCAATATTTGACTTTTTCATGGACACCTATCGTTTTTGTTGTCTTGCTGGTGTCCAATATTTGACTTTTTCATGGGAAAATATTTTGTTTTGTCTTCCTGGTGTCCAATATTTAAATTTTTCATTGACCAATAATGTTTTGTTTTCTTCTTGGTGTCCAATATTTGACTTTTTCATGGACAAATATTGTTTTGTTGCCTTCCAGGTGTCCAACATTTGACTTTTTCATGGACACCTATCGTTTTTGTTGTCTTGCTGGTGTCCAATATTTGAATTTTTCATGGGAAAATATTTTGTTTTGTCTTCCTGGTGTCCAATATTTGACTTTTTCATTGACCAATAATGTTTTGTTGTCTTCTTGGTGTCCAATATTTGACGTTTTCATGGGAAAATATTTTGTTTTGTCTTCCTGGTGTCCAATATTTGACTTTTTCATGGGAAAATATTTTGTTTTGTCTTCCTGGTGTCCAATATTTGACTTTTTCATGGGAAAATAATGTTTTGTTGTCTTCTTGGTGTCCAATATTTGACTTTTTCATGGACAAATATTGTTTTGTTGCCTTCCAGGTGTCCAACATTTGACTTTTTCATGGACACCTATCGTTTTTGTTGTCTTGCTGGTGTCCAATATTTGACTTTTTCATGGGAAAATATTTTGTTTTGTCTTCCTGGTGTCCAATATTTGACTTTTTCATGGGAAAATATTTTGTTTTGTCTTCCTGGTGTCCAATATTTGAATTTTTCACTGACCAATAATGTTTTGTTGTCTTCTTGGTGTCCAACATTTGACTTTTTCATGGACACCTTTCGTTTTTGTTGTCTTGCTGGTGTCCAATATTTGACTTTTTCATGGGAAATATTTTGTTTTGTCTTCCTGGTGTCCAATATTTGACGTTTTCATGGACAAATATTGTTTTGTTGTCTTTCCATGTGTCCAACATGGAGTGTTGATCCCGAGAGGAGGACAACAATCGGCCGCGGTGCAGACTTTTCAGGCCGGCCCACCAATGAGCGCGGGGGCCTGGCGGGGGCTCGCTGAGTGGGCGGGGCCAGCCAGTCTGATGCAAGCTGGACTTGAGTTGCAGGCCGCAGATTCCACACGCCTGAAAGACCAGCTGACAGTGAACTTGAGTAACCTTGCAAGGGGGCGGGGCTTGTGGCCTTGGCGCCCGCCTGCTTGGTGCACTCAAACGTCCCAGCATCACACTTTCACAGCGCCCTGACAAATGGTGGCACCCTATCGCCAATAGATGATCTTTGATTAGCTCTGCCGTCTTTCTTGGGATCTTGGACTTGGGTGTTTCCAGAACACAGCAGAGCATGCCTTTCATACAGAGGATCTTTGACTGGGGGGGGGGGGTTTAGTGGCTTCCTAAAAACAGCAGAGTGGTCCCCTCGTATAGAGGATCTTTGACTAGTGATTTTGCAGTATGTTCCCAAAAACTGCAGATGACCTCTGACATATAGAGGATCTTTGACAATCATTTTTTTTCTGTAGAGTTGCTGCTTAAAAACAGCAGAACACTTTTGTCACAGTGGATCTTTGACTGGCGGTTTAGCAGTATGTTTCCAAAAAAAAGCAGAGGACTTCTCTTATATAGAGGATCTTTGACAACCTTTTTTTTTGTAGAATTGCTGCTTGAAAACAGCAGACCTTTTTGTCAATCAAATTATCTTTGACTAGCAGATTTTGCAGTATGTTCTCAAAAACAGCAGTGGACTTCTGTCCTATAGAGGCTCTTTGACGAACATTTTTGTGAATAGCTGCTTAAAAACAGTAGAGCACTCGTGTCATACAGAGGATCTTTGACTTGTGTTTTTGCAGTATGTTCCCCATATCTGCAAAGGACCTCTATCATAAAGAGGATCTTTGACAATCATTGTTTGTGTAGAATAGCTGCTTAAAACAGCAGAACACATTTGTCATATAGAGGATCTTTGACTAACGGTTTAGCAGTACGTTTTCAAAAGATGCAGAGGACTTCTGACATATAGAGGATCTTTGACAATCATTTTTTTTCTGTAGGGTTGCTGCTTAAAAACAGCAGAACACTTTTGTCATAGTGGATCTTTGACTGGCGGTTTAGCAGTATGTTTCCAAAAAAAAGCAGAGGACTTCTCTTATATAGAGGATCTTTGACAACCTTTTTTTTTGTAGAATTGCTGCTTGAAAACAGCAGACCTTTTTGTCAATCAAATGATCTTTGACTAGCAGATTTTGCAGTATGTTCTCAAAAACAGCAGTGGACCTCTGTCCTATAGAGGATCTTTGACGAACATTTTTGTGAATAGCTGCTTAAAAACAGTCGAGCACTCGTGTCATACAGAGGATCTTTGACTTGTGTTTTTGCAGTATGTTCCCCATATCTGCAAAGGACCTCTATCATAAAGAGGATCTTTGACAATCATTGTTTGTGTAGAATAGCTGCTTAAAACAGCAGAACACATTTGTCATATAGAGGATCTTTGACTAACGGTTTAGCAGTACGTTTTCAAAAGATGCAGAGGACTTCTGACATATAGAGGATCTTTGACAATCATTTTTTTTCTGTAGGGTTGCTGCTTAAAAACAGCAGAACACTTTTGTCATAGTGGATCTTTGACTGGCGGTTTAGCAGTATGTTTCCAAAAAAAAGCAGAGGACTTCTCTTATATAGAGGATCTTTGACAACCTTTTTTTTTGTAGAATTGCTGCTTGAAAACAGCAGACCTTTTTGTCAATCAAATGATCTTTGACTAGCAGATTTTGCAGTATGTTCTCAAAAACAGCAGTGGACCTCTGTCCTATAGAGGATCTTTGACGAACATTTTTGTGAATAGCTGCTTAAAAACAGTCGAGCACTCGTGTCATACAGAGGATCTTTGACTTGTGTTTTTGCAGTATGTTCCCCATATCTGCAAAGGACCTCTATCATAAAGAGGATCTTTGACAATCATTGTTTGTGTAGAATAGCTGCTTAAAACAGCAGAACACATTTGTCATATAGAGGATCTTTGACTAACGGTTTAGCAGTACGTTTTCAAAAGATGCAGAGGACTTCTGACATATAGAGGATCTTTGACAATCATTTTTTTTCTGTAGGGTTGCTGCTTAAAAACAGCAGAACACTTTTGTCATAGTGGATCTTTGACTGGCGGTTTAGCAGTATGTTTCCAAAAAAAAGCAGAGGACTTCTCTTATATAGAGGATCTTTGACAACCTTTTTTTTTGTAGAATTGCTGCTTGAAAACAGCAGACCTTTTTGTCAATCAAATGATCTTTGACTAGCAGATTTTGCAGTATGTTCTCAAAAACAGCAGTGGACCTCTGTCCTATAGAGGATCTTTGACGAACATTTTTGTGAATAGCTGCTTAAAAACAGTCGAGCACTCGTGTCATACAGAGGATCTTTGACTTGTGTTTTTGCAGTATGTTCCCCATATCTGCAAAGGACCTCTATCATAAAGAGGATCTTTGACAATCATTGTTTGTGTAGAATAGCTGCTTAAAACAGCAGAACACATTTGTCATATAGAGGATCTTTGACTAACGGTTTAGCAGTACGTTTTCAAAAGATGCAGAGGACTTCTGACATATAGAGGATCTTTGACAATCATTTTTTTTCTGTAGGGTTGCTGCTTAAAAACAGCAGAACACTTTTGTCACAGTGGATCTTTGACTGGCGGTTTAGCAGTATGTTTCCAAAAAAAAGCAGAGGACTTCTCTTATATAGAGGATCTTTGACAACCTTTTTTTTGTAGAATTGCTGCTTGAAAACAGCAGACCTTTTTGTCAATCAAATGATCTTTGACTAGCAGATTTTGCAGTATGTTCTCAAAAACAGCAGTGGACCTCTGTCCTATAGAGGATCTTTGACAAACATTTTTGTGAATAGCTCCTTAAAAACAGTAGAGCACTTGTGTCATACAGAGGATCTTTGACTTGTGTTTTTGCAGTATGTTCCCCATAACTGCAAAGGACTTCTATCATAAAGAGGATCTTTGACAATCATTTTTTGTGTAGAATAGCTGCTTAAAACAGCAGAACACATTCGTCATATAGAGGATCTTTGACTAACGGTTTAGCAGTACGTTTTCAAAAGACGCAGAGGACTTCTGTCATGTAAAGGATCTGACAAGCATTGTTATTTTGTGTGCAATAACTGCTTAAAAACAGCTAAGCACTTCTGTCGTATACAGGATCTTTGACTAGTTGTTTTGCGTTGTCAAAAACCTTAGGACTTGTGTCATGATCATAAAGGATAGTTGACAAGCATTTTTTTAAATAGCTGCTTAAAAACTGCAGAGCACTTGTGTCAAATAGAGGATCTTTGACTTGTGGTGTTGCAGTATCCCCAAAAACAGTACATGATGATCTTTGACTAGCGTTTTGGAATAACTGCTTAAAAACAGCAGAGCACTTCTCTCATATAGAGGATCTTTAACCAGTGTTTCTGCAGTATGTTCTCAATAACAGCAGAGCACTTCGGTTGTAGAGGATCTTGGACAAGTAATTTTTGAAATAACTGCTTAAAAACAGCAGAGCACTTCTCTCATAAGAGGATCTTTAACCAGTGTTTCTGCAGTATGTTCTCAATAACAGCAGAGCACTTCGGTTGTAGAGGATCTTGGACAAGTAATTTTTGGAATAGCTGCTTAAAAACAGCAGAGCACTTCTCTCATATAGAGGATCTTTAACCAGTGTTTCTGCAGTATGTTCTCAATAACAGCAGAGCACTTCGGTTGTAGAGGATCTTGGACAAGTAATTTTTGAAATAACTGCTTAAAAACAGCAGAGCACTTCTCTCATATAGAGGATCTTTAACCAGTGTTTCTGCAGTATGTTCTCAATAACAGCAGAGCACTTCGGTTGTAGAGGATCTTGGACAAGTCATTTTTGAAATAACTGCTTAAAAACAGCAGAGCACTTGTCTCATATAGAGGATCTTTAACCAGTGTTTCTGCAGTATGTTCTCAATAACAGCAGAGCACTTCGGTTGTAGAGGATCTTGGACAAGTAATTTTTGGAATAGCTGCTTAAAAACAGCAGAGCACTTCTCTCATATAGAGGATCTTCAACCAGTGTTTCTGCAGTATGTTCTCAATAACAGCAGAGCACTTCGGTTGTAGAGGATCTTAGACAAGTAATTTTGGGAAAAGCTGCTTAAAAACAGCAGAGAACTCCTGCCTGTAGAGGATCTTTGACTAGTGGTTTTGCAGTATGAGTGTTTCTTGGAAACACTTGACGATCTGTGAGTGTGTGAGTGTAATTATTTACGATTGACCATGAATTGATGAAGGTGGACCCCGAATTAAACAAGTTTCAAAACTTATTGGGGTGTTACCATTTAGTGGTCAATTGTACGGAATATGTACTGTACTGTGAAATCTACTAATAAAAGTTTCAATCAATCAATCAAATATGTGTGTGTAACACTGTCAAGGACTCGCAGTCGAAGGAATGTGGTTGGCTCCCTCTAGTGGACAGAATGAAGTCCTGCAAGATGTAAATAATATTGGACTTTTCAATTCCTCTCCATGGTTTCAAATAATTCTCTTCATAAAATGTCTGTTATCATTACAAGCCCTGCCATTAGCTAGAAGTCAAATATTAAATACATTCAATCATTTTTAGAGGATTTTAACTGTTCATTTAGAGCGGGAGAAACAAAAACATGCCTGGCGGTGTCAAAAGGTCTTTCTAAAAGTAAATATGATCATTATTATTATTTAATATTAAATGTAGATACAGTACATAAAATATATAGTATATTTAATACATCAATAATTATATATAAACATGTACATGTTATATACATATAGACTGGATGTACATATTATAATGCACATAAGTATGAATATTTGTTTATTTGGAGGTCGCTGCAAATAGAAGCCATGAAGAATATGATTGACAATCATGCTTTATTCTTGATTTCTTATAAAAAGAATCAAATAAAAAGTCTCTCCTCAGTCCCGTCACAACACTTCTCTTTACACCTTAAATATCTTTTTTTGTGTGATTCCAAAGCAAAAGTTGATTGTCAACACAAAACTTGTAGCACCAGTACAATAAAACTGTACTTGAGCTTGCTTGAAATACTCATCTGACAGCAGGGCCAAAGGAAGTGACATGTCCATATATGGGCGGGTGGCATAGACAAATATATTAAGGACTATTAAAGAAAGGAGTCCGCTCTTCCTGAAAGGGGAGGTCCATCCGTGATGAAGGGGGCGGAGTTATGAGGAAGCAGGAAGTATAAAACAACAAATCACCCTGATGTCTGAGGTCAGGCGTGAAGCTCCGCCCCTTCGCCTTGCAAAGGACGGAGTGTTTTTTTCCCCCTCAAAGTTCATGAAGTGAGGGCTACCGACCTCGCCGGTCCTGGTCCTGGTCCTGATCCTGGTCCAGGTTCTGGTCCTGGTCCAGGTCCAGGTCCTGGTCCAGGTCCAGGTCCTGGAGGATGTGAATGGAGGAGCCCAACAGTCTCTGGACTTCTGGCACACAACGCAGCAGCTCCACAAGCCCCGCCTCCTCCTCCTCCTCCTCCTCCTCCTCTGAATGCAAATCCAAAGGCCCGCCCACCTGGCTGACCAACACCTGCCGGCCCAGCTCGCCACGCGGCAGAGCGCCCACCTCCAGGTGAGGGTGGCGAGCCCTGAAGGTGGCCGCCGACATCTTGAGGCGCGCCAGGACGTCGGACAGCAGGAACCAATTACAGAAGCTGTGGAGAACACGGCGGTCAGTGGGCGGGGCTTGACATCACACTTCACTTTCAAGCCTTGTGCTAACTCACCACCGCGGGTGCTAACACTTAACTCACCACCGCGGGTGCTAACACATTACTTAACTCACCACCGCGGGTGCTAACACATTACTTATCCCACCACTGCAGGTGCTAACACTTTACTTAACTCACCACCGCGGGTGCTAACACTTTACTTAACTCACCACCGCGGGTGCTAACACTTTACTTAACTCACCACCGCGGGTGCTAACACTTTACTTAACTCACCACCGCGGGTGCTAACACTTTACTTAACTCACCACCGCGGGTGCTAACACATTACTTATCTCACCACTGCAGGTGCTAACACTTCACTTAACTCACCACCGCGGGTGCTAACACTTTACTTAACTCACCACCGCGGGTGCTAACACATTACTTAACACACCACTGTGGGTGCTAACACTTTACTTAACTCACCACCTTGGGTGCTAACGCTTAACCTAACTCACCAGCGCGGGTGATAACACTTAACTCACCACAGCGGGTGCTAACACTTGACTTAACTTACCCCCACGGGTGCTAACACTTTACTTAACTCACCAGCGTGGGTGATAACACTTAACTCACCACCGTGGGTACTAACACTCAACTTAACTCACCACCGCGGGTGCTAACACTTAACTTAACTCACTACCGCGGGTGCTAACACTTTACTTAACTCACCAGCGCGGCTGCTAACACTTAATTAACTCGCCACCGCGGGTGCTAACACTTAACTTACCACCGTGGGTGCTAAGACTTTACTTAACTCACCAGCGTGGGTGATAACACTTAACTCACCACCGTGGGTGCTAACACTTTACTTAACTCACCACCGTGGGTGCTAACACTTTACTTAACTCACCACCGCGGGTGCTAACACTTTACTTAACTCACCCCGGTGTCACAGACAGCTGCAGGTGCTAACACTTTACTTAACTTAACTCACCCCTTGGTGACAGGGAGCTGCAGGTGGTAAGACTAGTTAAGTTAAGGTAACTCACCCCTGGGTGACAGAGAGCTGCAGGTGGTAAGACTAGTTAAGTTAAGATAACTCACCCCTGGGTGACAGAGAGCTGCAGGTGGTAAGACTAGTTAACTAAGGTAACTCACCCCTGGGTGACAAGAGAGCTGCAGGTGGTAAGGATAGTTAACTAAGTGAACTCACCCCTGGGTGACAGAGAGCTGCAGGTGGTAAGACTAGTTAAGGTAACTCACCCCTGGGTGACAGAGAGCTGCAGGTGGTAAGACTAGTTAACTAAGGTAACTCACCCCTGGGTGACAAGAGAGCTGCAGGTGGTAAGGATAGTTAACTAAGTGAACTCACCCCTGGGTGACAGAGAGCTGCAGGTGGTAAGACTAGTTAAGGTAACTCACCCCTGGGTGACTGAGAGCTGCAGGTGGTAACAGGGCAAGAGGGGCTGTGAGGACAACTCAAAGAGCAGGAAGTCCTGGTCTTTGCAGTCCTGGTCTTTGCAGTCCTGGTCTTTGCAGTCCGCCTGCGAGGTTTCCTCGGACAACAGGAAGTCCCAGCAGGGCTTCTCCTCGTCCTCTGAGGTCCAAGGAGACAAAGAGGTCAGAGACTTCACTTCTTTTTACACTTTTAGGACACATCTCATGAAAGATTGAGCAGGAAGTCAAATCTGACAAAAGACTTTGTTTCACTTCCGATCTCAGCAAATAAAACAAAGTTGAATCTCATCAAAATAAAAATATATTTTGACTGACTTGGTTTGCTTCATTTGATCAAATGAAACAAGTCAGATAAATAGAAATCATATGATTTTTGATTTGAGAAAATGAACACAAAGTCAAAAGGCCTATTTTTTTTTGAATGGAAAAAATGATCAAATTAAATGTGGATATTGATTTTTTTTATTCATAAATAGTGGTCAACTTCTTTTTACACTTGCGAGAACATATTATTTTGCTTCATTTTTATTTTGGATTAACAATATAATAATAAAAAAGAAGAATTGAAAAAGTCAAAAAGCTTATTTCTAAAATAGAAGTGATTGACGCGCACATTTCCCAGACTAATGAATTGCACATATTTGAAATGTTTATTACAGGTTCACTTCTTTTTACACTTACTAGTAAATGTTAGGAAATGAATTAATCTTATTTCAGTGAACTTGTTTTTACTTCCTTTTAATGAACATTTGACTCTTTTTAATGCCCAATAAATGGAATACAAATATTTCTATATTTACATCGTCTATTTCATTTGAAATCTCTCTGAATAATAAACACTAAGTTTTTTATTTTACATTTTCTACCAAAAAATAAACACAATGTTAAAAGGTCTATTTATGAAATGAAATGTGCAGCTTGATACTTTAACTACTAATGGTCAACTTTAGTTTAGCACTTTGGGGCCTAAAATGTGGGGAATTGCATCTGAACTTGACACTAGTCCTCAGTCCTCATCATTGCTTAGTCCTCAGTCCTAACACAAGTCTTCATCATTGCTTAGTCCAAACACAAGTTTTCATCATTGCTTAGTCCTCAGTCCTAACACAAGTCTTCATCATTGCTTAGTCCTCAGTCCTAACACAAGTCTTCATCATTGCTTAGTCCTAATACAAGTTTTCATCATTGCTTAGTCCTCAGTCCTAACACAAGTCTTCATCATTACTTAGTCAAAACACAAGTTTTCATCATTGCTTAGTCCTCAGTCCTAACACAAGTCTTCATCATTGCTTAGTCCTCAGTCCTAACACAAGTCTTCGTCATTGCTTAGTCCTCAGTCCTAATACAAGTCTTCGTCATTGCTTAGTCCTAACACAAGTCTTCATCCTTGCTTAGTCCTAATACAAGTCTTCAACATTGCTTAGTCCTGACACAAGTTTTCATCATTGCTTAGTCCTCAGTCCTAACACAAGTCTTCATCATTGCTTAGTCCTCAGTCCTAACACAAGTCTTCGTCATTGCTTAGTCCTGACACAAGTTTTCATCATGGCTTAGTCGTCAGTCCTAACACAAGTCTTCATCATTGCTTAGTCCTCAGTCCTAACACAAGTCTTCATCATTGCTTAGTCCTCAGTCCTAACACAAGTCTTCGTCATTGCTTAGTCCTCAGTCCTAATACAAGTCTTCGTCATTGCTTAGTCCTAACACAAGTCTTCATCCTTGCTCAGTCCTAATACAAGTCTTCAACATTGCTTAGTCCTGACACAAGTTTTCATCATTGCTTAGTCCTCAGTCCTAACACAAGTCTTCATCATTGCTTAGTCCTCAGTCCTAACACAAGTCTTCGTCATTGCTTAGTCCTGACACAAGTTTTCATCATGGCTTAGTCCTCAGTCCTAACACAAGTCTTCATCATTGCTTAGTCCTCAGTCCTAACACAAGTCTTCATCATTGCTTAGTCCTCAGTCCTAATACAAGTCTTCAACATTGCTTAGTCCTGACACAAGTTTTCATCATTGCTTAGTCCTCAGTCCTAACACAAGTCTTCATCATTGCTTAGTCCTCAGTCCTAACACAAGTCTTCATCATTGCTTAGTCCTCAGTCCTAATACAAGTCTTCAACATTGCTTAGTCCTGACACAAGTTTTCATCATTGCTTAGTCCTCAGTCCTAACACAAGTCTTCATCATTGCTTAGTCCTCAGTCCTAACACAAGTCTTCATCATTGCTTAGTCCAAACACAAGTTTTCATCATTGCTTAATCCTCAGTCCTAACACAAGTCTTCATCATTGCTTAGTCCAAACACAAGTTTTCATCATTGCTTAGTCCTCAGTCCTAACACAAGTCTTCATCATTGCTTAGTCCTCAGTCCTAACACAAGTCTTCATCACTGCTTAGTCCTCAGTCCTAACACAAGTCTTCATCATTGCTTAGTCCAAACACAAGTTTTCATCATTGCTTAATCCTCAGTCCTAACACAAGTCTTCATCATTGCTTAGTCCAAACACAAGTTTTCATCATTGCTTAGTCCTCAGTCCTAACACAAGTCTTCATCATTGCTTAGTCCTCAGTCCTAACACAAGTCTTCATCATTGCTTAGTCCAAACACAAGTTTTCATCATTGCTTAGTCCTCAGTCCTAACACAAGTCTTCATCATTGCTTAGTCCTCAGTCCTAACACAAGTCTTCATCATTGCTTAGTCCTCAGTCCTAACACAAGTCTTCGTCATTGCTTAGTCCTCAGTCCTAATACAAGTCTTCGTCATTGCTTAGTCCGAACACAAGTCTTCATCCTTGCTTAGTCCTAATACAAGTCTTCAACATTGCTTAGTCCTGACACAAGTTTTCATCATTGCTTAGTCCTCAGTCCTAACACAAGTCTTCATCATTGCTTAGTCCTCAGTCCTAACACAAGTCTTCGTCATTGCTTAGTCCTGACACAAGTTTTCATCATTGCTTAGTCCTCAGTCCTAACACAAGTCTTCATCATTGCTTAGTCCTCAGTCCTAACACAAGTCTTCATCATTGCTTAGTCCTCAGTCCTAACACAAGTCTTCGTCATTGCTTAGTCCTCAGTCCTAATACAAGTCTTCGTCATTGCTTAGTCCGAACACAAGTCTTCATCCTTGCTCAGTCCTAATACAAGTCTTCAACATTGCTTAGTCCTGACACAAGTTTTCATCATTGCTTAGTCCTCAGTCCTAACACAAGTCTTCATCATTGCTTAGTCCTCAGTCCTAACACAAGTCTTCGTCATTGCTTAGTCCTGACACAAGTTTTCATCATGGCTTAGTCCTCAGTCCTAACACAAGTCTTCATCATTGCTTAGTCCTCAGTCCTAACACAAGTCTTCATCATTGCTTAGTCCTCAGTCCTAATACAAGTCTTCAACATTGCTTAGTCCTGACACAAGTTTTCATCATTGCTTAGTCCTCAGTCCTAACACAAGTCTTCATCATTGCTTAGTCCTCAGTCCTAACACAAGTCTTCATCATTGCTTAGTCCTCAGTCCTAATACAAGTCTTCAACATTGCTTAGTCCTGACACAAGTTTTCATCATTGCTTAGTCCTCAGTCCTAACACAAGTCTTCATCATTGCTTAGTCCTCAGTCCTAACACAAGTCTTCATCATTGCTTAGTCCAAACACAAGTTTTCATCATTGCTTAATCCTCAGTCCTAACACAAGTCTTCATCATTGCTTAGTCCAAACACAAGTTTTCATCATTGCTTAGTCCTCAGTCCTAACACAAGTCTTCATCATTGCTTAGTCCTCAGTCCTAACACAAGTCTTCATCACTGCTTAGTCCTCAGTCCTAACACAAGTCTTCATCATTGCTTAGTCCAAACACAAGTTTTCATCATTGCTTAATCCTCAATCCTAACACAAGTCTTCATCATTGCTTAGTCCAAACACAAGTTTTCATCATTGCTTAGTCCTCAGTCCTAACACAAGTCTTCATCATTGCTTAGTCCTCAGTCCTAACACAAGTCTTCATCATTGCTTAGTCCAAACACAAGTTTTCATCATTGCTTAGTCCTCAGTCCTAACACAAGTCTTCATCATTGCTTAGTCCTCAGTCCTAACACAAGTCTTCATCATTGCTTAGTCCTCAGTCCTAACACAAGTCTTCGTCATTGCTTAGTCCTCAGTCCTAATACAAGTCTTCGTCATTGCTTAGTCCTAACACAAGTCTTCATCCTTGCTTAGTCCTAATACAAGTCTTCAAGATTGCTTAGTCCTGACACAAGTTTTCATCATTGCTTAGTCCTCAGTCCTAACACAAGTCTTCATCATTGCTTAGTCCTCAGTCCTAACACAAGTCTTCATCATTGCTTAGTCCAAACACAAGTTTTCATCATTGCTTAGTCCTCAGTCCTAACACAAGTCTTCATCATTGCTTAGTCCTCAGTCCTAACACAAGTCTTCGTCGTTGCTTAGTCCTCAGTCCTAATACAAGTCTTAGTCATTGCTTAGTCCTAACACAAGTCTTCATCCTTGCTTAGTCCTAATACAAGTCTTCAACATTGCTTAGTCCTGACACAAGTTTTCATCATTGCTTAGTCCTCAGTCCTAACACAAGTCTTCATCATTGCTTAGTCCTCAGTCCTAACACAAGTCTTCGTCATTGCTTAGTCCTGACACAAGTTTTCATCATGGCTTAGTCCTCAGTCCTAACACAAGTCTTCATCATTGCTTAGTCCTCAGTCCTTACACAAGTCTTCGTCATTGCTTAGTCCTCAGTCCTAATACAAGTCTTCAACATTGCTTAGTCCTGACACAAGTTTTCATCATTGCTTAGTCCTCAGTCCTAACACAAGTCTTCGTCATTGCTTAGTCCTCAGTCCTGACACAAGTTTTCATCATTGCTTAGTCCTCAGTCCTAACACAAGTCTTCGTCATTGCTTAGTCCTCAGTCCTAACACAAGTCTTCGTCATTGCTTAGTCCTGACACAAGTTTTCATCATTGCTTAGTCCTCAGTCCTAACACAAGTCTTCATCATTGCTTAGTCCAAACACAAGTTTTCATCATTGCTTAGTCCTCAGTCCTAACACAAGTCTTCATCATTGCTTAGTCCTCAGTCCTAACACAAGTCTTCGTCATTGTTTAGTCCTGACACAAGTTTTCATCATTGCTTAGTCCTCAGTCCTAACACAAGTCTTCAACATTGCTTAGTCCTCAGTCCTAATACAAGTCTTCGTCATTGCTTAGTCCTAACACAAGTCTTCAACATTGCTTAGTCCTCAGTCCTGACACAAGTTTTCATCATTGCTTAGTCCTCAGTCCTAACACAAGTCTTCGTCATTGCTTAGTCCTCTGTCCTAACACAAGTCTTCGTCATTGCTTAGTCCTGACACAAGTTTTCATCATTGCTTAGTCCTCAGTCCTAACACAAGTCTTCATCATTGCTTAGTCCAAACACAAGTCTTCATCATTGCTTAGTCCAAACACAAGTTTTCATCATTGCTTAATCCTCAGTCCTAACACAAGTCTTCATCATTGCTTAGTCCAAACACAAGTTTTCATCATTGCTTAATCCTCAGTCCTAACACAAGTCTTCATCATTGCTTAGACCTCAGTCCTAATACAAGTCTTCGTCATTGCTTAGTCCTAACACAAGTCTTCAACATTGCTTAGTCCTCAGTCCTGACACAAGTTTTCATCATTGCTTAGTCCTCAGTCCTAACACAAGTCTTCGTCATTGCTTAGTCCTCAGTCCTGACACAAGTTTTCATCATTGCTTTTTCCTCAGTCCTAACACAAGTCTTCGTCATTGCTTAGTCCTCAGTCCTAACACAAGTCTTCATCATTGCTTAGTCCTAACACAAGTCTTCATCATTGCTTAGTCCTCAGTCCTAATACAAGTCTTCGTCATTGCTTAGTCCTAACACAAGTCTTCATCATTGCTTAGTCCTAATACAGGTCTTCATCATTGCTTAGTCCTGACACAAGTCTTCATCATTGCTTAGTCCTCAGTCCTAATACAAGTCTTCGTCATTGCTTAGTCCTAACACAAGTCTTCATCATTGCTTAGTCCTAATACAAGTCTTAATCATTGCCTGATAGACCAGGAAGTGGTCAACTTGTCTTCAAATCAACTCAAAAGAGAAATTTCATCTGAGTGAAATAAATGTTTTTACAAATGTTTGGCTTGACTTGAATTTGGGATGAAGAGTGTACACTCGGAGCATTCTCCATTATTTGCTGGCCTGCAAAAAGATGAGATTCTCTTCTTTTCAGCAGTTGTCCAACACAGAGGTGAGATGTGCGCTCAGGAAGAAATTGACCCTGGAACAGATGAATGGTCCTCCTGTGAGAGAAGACTGAGATGAACATACCGAACAAGGAGCTGCTGTAGAAGTCCCAGTCCCGCTCGCTGCGACCTTCCAGCTCGCTGAAGTACTCTGCAGGACCACACGGTCGTCATGACAACAGCAAGGAGTCATTTGGCTACACAATATTGACAACAAAGGCATGCAGGAGGACTTTGGAAGCCTGCACCATCTTCTAAACATGTGGACTAACTACAAACATGGGAAAGATTTGCAAGAACTAAAAAAGTTGAGATGTTGACACAAAAGCTGAGATCCAGCCTTTTTTATTGTTTAAATACGCATAATTCTATTCAAATATATGAAATCTTTTAAAACTACGAACAATAATAATTGTCACTTAAAATACCACAAGTGAGACGCAGACTTTTTTCAAATATTTGAATATACTGTATGAAATGTAGAGTGACATTAATATATATATATATATATATATATATATATATATATATGACAAAAATTGAAAAGACATAAAATGTTCATACTACTACTAATATTAATTATTATAATTATACTAATTTTCACTTATAATACGACAGCTTAGATGCAGGCTGTATATATATATATATTAGGGGTGGGCAAATTAATGCGTTAATTACGCGTTAACTCATCAATCTATTAACGCCGACAATTATTTTATCGCACATTTGCGTATGTTGTTTACATGCTTTTATTTTGTTAACGCCTTTTCTTAACAAGATGGCATCTCCCGGATGTACTTTGGCGTCGAGGGGCTCTTGGTAAAGATGGAACATTTGGCAAAAATACCGGACAATTCTGCAAATTTCATGGCTGGCTTACAGCGTGGTCACTACGGGATCACTTACGACCGCCAGACAATTCTGGATGTGGATAGATCGGGCCGTTTTGGACTGAATGACGCGTGCTTGCTAGACCGGCTAACTAGCATGGGAATACTTTGCCGGCTACATCCAGCGGCCTGTGAAGCAGCGGAGTATATGTGTTGTCTGTCTACTTATGAATAATGCAGACGAGGAGTGTTGGCTGAGTTCTTAACGTTTACTTTCAGAGCGTGCATATCACAACATACAAGATGCCGTCATGGCGACACAACCTATACCGGGCTACCGCGCATGCTCCTCACTCCTGTTGCATGCTGGGTAAGGTAGTTCTTTTTTTCCCTGGCTCATAACATCACAATATAGTACCATGTATATGCGTTCAGTTTATCAAAGCACCAAGCAAACAATCGGAAAATTCCCATCATATCAATTCCTAGATATGGTCATAATTATTTTAAGTGCACTACGCAGAATAAAGACAACATTATTAATATTGCTACTACGGATAATTTGATCAAAAATTCCCTAAAACAGCCCACTACCTATAATATAGGTTTTTTAAACATAAGACCCTGATAAAAAAAAAATTTCTGCTGTTACCTCAGAAATTGCCTGTTCAGATGTTATGATTGTGGCTCAGAGATTTGTATGTAGATTATATTTATTTTCCATAACAAACAGGATAACTTAAATACCCTGGCAGTGGCAATAAGCTTAAATGTTTGTATTTACATTTTTTGAGTTGATTTTCATAAAATATGCTATTTAACTGCTACTGTTTAACAAGGACTGATTTAAATTGTGTTTGCACAACAAATGTTTTGTCGCTTTTGTTCATGTGGGAGAATATTCCAATAAAGGTGCACTACACACTACTTTTGAATTCATTATTGGGCTTTGCGTATACAATGCAGTTAATCGCGATTAATCGGAGAAATAGTGCGATTAACTTCGATTAGAATTTTTAATCGTTGCCCAGCTCTAATATATATATATATGGATTAAAGTTGTGTAATACAAACATTGAAAAGAGATAAATGTTGATACTACTACTAATAATGTTAATAATTATAACACATTTTTTTTTAAATGATAGTTACATAGTAGGAAAAAGCTAACGTTTGAAGCGATGAAATGTTGCTACTACTGCTGCTGCTGATAATAATAGTGATAATAGTGATAATAGTATACCTGTGAGGAAGGCCTTCATGCTGCAGCTGTGTGCCAGTTTGACGGGGGTGTGTCCAGAGTAGGTGGCCAGCGTGGGGTCAGCACCGTGGTTGAGCAGCAGCCACACGATGGGCAGGTTGTCGCTCGCCACCGCGTCGTGGAGGGGGCTGCGGGCCACACACACACACACACACACACACACACACACACACACACACACACACACACACACACACACACACACACACACACACACACACACACACACACACACAATAGCATCCTTTTAGTGACCAACACATCACTCTCATCAATACACTCTTACTTTCATGCAGGACAAGACTTCCCAACACGACCTCTGACCTTTCACCTCTCATCCATTACGTCTCACTTCACTGTCAGGAATAAGGAGTACACCCTGGACAAGGAAGGCGGGGTACAATCTGGACAAGGAAGGCGGAGTACACCCTGGACAAGGAAGGCGACGTACACCCTGGACAAGGAAGGCGGTGTGCACCTGTACAAGGAAGGCGGCCTACACCCTGGACAAGGAAGGCGTCATACACCCTGGACAAGGAAGGCGGAGTACACCCTGGACAAGGAAGGCGGAGTACACCCTGGACCAGGAAGGCGGTGTACACCCTGGACAAGGAAGGCGGTGTACACCCTGGACAAGGAAGGCGTACACCTGGACAAGGAAAGCGATGTACACCCTGGACAAGGAAGGCGGTGAACACCCTGGACAAGGAAGGCGGGTACACCCTGGACAAGGAAGGCCGAGTACACCTGTACAAGGAAGGCGGTTTACACCCTGGAAAAGGAAGGCAGTGTACACCCTGGAAAAGGAAGGCGGGTTACACCCTGGAAAAGGAAGGCGGGTACATCTGGACAAGGAAGGTGGGGTACACCGGAGGCTGGGTACACCCTGGACAAGGAAGGCGGTGTACACCCTGGACAAGGAAGGCGGTGTACACCCTGGACAAGGAAGGCGGTGTACACCCTGGACAAGGAAGGCCGAGTACACCTGGACAAGGAAGGCCGAGTACACCTGTACAAGGAAGGCGGTTTACACCCTGGACAAGGAACGCGGGGTACACCCTGGAAAAGGAAGGCGGCGTACACCTGGACAAGGAAGGCCGAGTACACCTGTACAAGGAAGGCGGTTTACACCCTGGACAAGGAACGCGGTGTACACCCTGGAAAAGGAAGGCGGGGTACACCCTAGAAAAGGAAGGTGGGGTACACTCTGGACAAGGAAGGTGGGGTACACCGGAGGCGGGGTACACCCTGGACAAGGAAGGCGGTGTACACCTTGGACAAGGAAGGCGGTGTACACCCTGGACAAGGAAGGCGGCGTACACCTGGACAAGGAAGGCGGTGTACACCTGGACAAGGAAGGCGGGGTACACCTGGACAAGGTAGGCACCGTACACCCTGGACAAGGAAGGTGGTGTAGACCCTGGACAAGTGTCCACCTCATCCCAGAGCCAACACACACACACACTAGGGACCATTTAGTGCTGTCAATCAACCTATCCCCAGGTGCATGTCTTTGGAGGTGGGAGGGGCCTATCCCCAGGTGCATGTCTTTGGAGGTGGGAGGGGCCTATCCCCAGATGAATGTCTTTGGAGGTGGGAGGGGCCTATCCCCAGATGTATGTGTTTGGAGGTGGGAGGGGCCTATCCCCAGGTGCATGTGTTTGGAGGTGGGAGGGGCCTATCCCCAGGTGCATGTGTTTGGAGGTGGGAGGAAGCCGTACTATTATGTTGGGCAAACATTCCCCAGGTTAAAAAGCAAGTCTATGTCAACAACACCCTGGTACTACTCAATCATCACCACCACCACTTTCTCAGGCTGACCACTTTTTGGCAGAGCCTCAACACCTGCCTCATCAATAGCACTCTTCCACTTTTCCAAGGACAACATTCAGGCTAACCAGCTGAGGATCTTGGACATCAACACTTTGTGGAATGACAACAGAGACACATGGAATGCTAACATCAAAGCAGATGGAAGCCCACATAGAGGATAAGATTAAGTGTTGAACTTCTGTCATCTACACCTCTAGTTCCTCTTTACAGGGGTTCCACTTCTTTATGCTCTTACTAGGAAAATATTTCATTTCTTAATAATCATATTCCTTGTCTCAATTGTCCACAGTAAATGTCCATCACATCATCAGGTCCTCTGGAGATGAACTGATGGCAAGGGTCGGCTGATGCTGAAGATCAATAAGGTTATCGCTGCTTTGTAAGATCAATAGGGTTATTGCTGCTTTGTAAGATCAACGGGGTTATTGCGGCTTTGTAAGATCAATGGGGTTATTGCTGCTTTAAAAGATCAATGGGGTCATTGCTGCTTTGTAAGATCCATAGGGTTATTGCTGCTTTGTAAGATCAATAGGGTTATTGCTGCTTTGTAAGATCAATAGGGTTATTGCTGCTTTGTAAGATCAATAGGGTTATTGCTGCTTTGTAAGATCAATAGGGTTATTGCTGCTTTGTAAGATCAATAGGGTTATTGCTGCTTTGTAAGATCAATAAGGTTATTGCTGCTTTGTAAGATCAATAGGGTTATTGCTGCTTTGTAAGATCAATGGGGTTATTGCTGCTTTGTAAGATCAATGGGGTTATTGCTGCTTTGTAAGATCAACGGGGTTATTGCGGCTTTGTAAGGTCAATGGGGTTATTGCTGCTTTGTAAGATCCATTGGGTTATTGCTGCTTTGTAAGATCAATGGGGTTATTGCTGCTTTGTAATATCAATGGGGTTATTGCTGCTTTGTAAGATCAATGGGGTTATTGCTGCTTTGTAAGATCAATGGGGTTATTGCTGCTTTGTAAGATCCATAGGGTTATTGCTGCTTTGTAAGATCCATAGGGTTATTGCTGCTTTGTAAGATCAATAGGGTTATTGCTGCTTTGTAAGATCAATAGGGTTATTGCTGCTTTGTAAGATCCATTGGGTTATAACTGCTTTGTAAGATCCATTGGGTTATTGCTGCTTTGTAAGATCGATGGGGTTATTGCTGCTTTGTAAGATCAATGGGGTTATCGCTGCTTTGTAAGATCAATAAGGTTATCGCTGCTTTGTAAGATCAATAGGGTTATTGCTGCTTTGTAAGATCAATAAGGTTATTGCTGCTTTGTAAGATCAATAGGGTTATTGCTGCTTTGTAAGATCAATGGGGTTATTGCTGCTTTGTAAGATCAATGGGGTTATTGCTGCTTTGTAAGATCAATGGGGTTATTGCTGCTTTGTAAGATCAGTAGGGTTATTGCTGCTTTGTAAGATCAATGGGGTTATTGCTGCTTTGTAAGATCAATGGGGTTATTGCTGCTTTGTAAGATCAATGGGGTTATTGCTGCTTTGTAAGATCAGTAGGGTTATTGCTGCTTTGTAAGATCAATGGGGTTATTGCTGCTTTGTAAGATCAATGAGGTTATTGCTGCACTGAAGTAGAAATACTTTGAAGCACTGATTATGTCACACATTGTACAATGTTACACAATGGACTAAATTCATTTTTCTCCTCAAAATTCTACACACAATACCCCATATTGACAATGTTTTTTTAAAGATGTAAAAATCTTGATACTTAGTTGATGCACCTTTTGCAGCCATTCTAGCCTCAAGTCTTTTTTTGAACACTGTGCCACAAACTTGGCACACCCATCTTTGGACACCTTCAACCATTCCTCTTTGCAGCACCTCTCAAGCTCCTTCAGGTTGGATGGGAAGGTTGTCATCCTGGATGTCTCTGTACATTGCTGCATTCATCTTTCCTTCTATCCTGACTAGCATGCCCACAGCATGATGCTTCACTATGTACATGGGACTTTTTACTTTTCCTCCCTTTGCGACCGTTTAAAGAAATCTTACTTTTACGGGGTATTGAGGAGAAGAAAGAATGTCTCACCGTGTTCCGTCCTGAGCGCTGCAGTTGACGTCGGCCCCGTGTCGGAGCAGCAACTGGACAATCTGCGTCCAGCCGCGAGAGCAGGCCTCGTGCAGCGCCGTGTAGCCCGCGTTGTCTCGCCGGTTGACCTCCCTCAGGTCCTTCTCTAGGCAGTACTGCACCACTTCCTGCGAGAGGCAGGAAGACGTTGGCAAACTCGTTGACCTTTCAAAGTAAAGGCTTTTCTACCTGATAGCCCAAGCGGGCAGCACGCTGCAGCAGCGTCTCCCCGGCGTTTTTATTCACGATCAGCCGTCGCACCTCCGGGGGCACGGGCCGCTTGGGAGGTGACTCTCTCTTGCTGGGCGGCCATGACACCGGGCTTTTGGAGGCAGAGGGCGGGGGGCTGCTCTCATCCGGGCCCGTGGAGGCGGCGCGTTTGCCTGAGCCGCTGCGCTTGGTCCTCGTCTGAAACCGTCATGACATCAGTCCAGTGGAATGCATTGTGAAGAAGTGCATGGGGCGCATTTATTTAGCAATACAAAGATCCACACCGCTGATACCAGATCTTTATGTGAGGATCCATACCCAAATATCCACACCACTGATACCAGATCTTTATGTGAGGATCCATACCCAAATATCCACACCACTGATACCAGATCTTTATGTGAGGATCCATACTGAAATATCCACACCAATGATACCAGATCTCAATGTGAGGATCCATACTGACATATCAACACTGATACCAGATTTTTATGTGAGGATCCATACTGAAATATCAACACAGATACCAGATCTTTATGTGAGGATCCATACTGAAATATCAACACTGATACCAGCTCTTTATGTGAGGATCCATACCGACATATCAACACTGATACCAGAACTTTATGTGAGGATCCATACTGAAATATCAACACTGATACCAGATCTTTATGTGAGGATCCATACCGACATATCAACACTGATACCAGATCTTTATGTGAGGATCCATACTGAAATATCAACACTGATACCAGATCTTTATGTGAGGATCCATACCGACATATCAACACTGATACCAGATCTTTATGTGAGGATCCATACTGAAATATCAACACCGATACCAGATCTTTATGAGGATCCATACTGAAATATCAACAATGATACCAAATCTTTATGTGAGGATCCATACTGAAATATCAACACTGATACCAGATCTTTATGTGAGGATCCATACTGAAATATCAACAATGATACCAGATCTTTATGTGAGGATCCATACTGAAATATCAACACTGATACCAGATCTTTATGTGAGGATCCATACTGAAATATCAACACTGATACCAGTTCTTTATGTGAGGATCCATACTGAAATATCAACACTGATACCAGATCTTTATGTGAGGATCCATACCCAAATATCCACACCATTGATACCAGATCTTTATGTGAGGATCCATACCCAAATATCCACACCACTGATACCAGATATTTATGTGAGGATCCATACTGAAATATCAACACTGATACCAGATCTTTATGTGAGGATCCATACTGAAATATCAACAATGATACCAGATCTTTATGTGAGGATCCATACTGAGACAATATATATTACATGTGTGAGACAATATATATTACATGTGTGAGACAATATATATTACAAGTGTGAGACAATATATATTATATGTGTGAGACAATATATATTACATGTGTGAGACAATATATATTACATGTATGAGACAATATATATTACATGTGTGAGACAATATATATTACATGTGTGAGACAATATATATTACATGTGTGAGACAATATATATTACATGTGTGAGACAATATATATTACATGTGTGAGACAATATATATTACATGTGTGAGACAATATATATTACATGTGTGAGACAATATATATTACATGTGTGAGACAATATATATTATATGTGTGAGACAATATATATTATATGTGTGAGACAATATATATTACAAGTGTGAGACAATATATATTACTTATGTGAGACAATATATATTACAAGTGTGAGACAATATATATTACATGTGTGAGACAATATATATTACAAGTGTGAGACAATATATATTACATGTGTGAGACAATATATATTACAAGTGTGAGACAATATATATTACATATGTGAGACAATATATATTACAAGTGTGAGACAATATATATTACAAGTGTGAGACAATATATATTACATGTGTGAGACAATATACAGTGGTGGTCAAAAGTGTAGGTACACTTGTAAAGAACATGATGTCATGGCTGTCTTGACTTTCCAATCATTTCTACAACTCTTATTTTTTTGTGATGTAGTGATTGGAGCACATACTTGTTGCTCACAAAAAACATTCATAAAGTTTGCTTCCTTTATGAATTTGTTATGGCTCTACTGAAAATGTGAGCCAATCTGCTGAGTCAAAAGTAATCCTCCTTTTTCATTGTCCCATTAAAGCCGCAGTTTCATTGGCAGCAAAACAGGCCCAGAGCATAATAAAATAGAATAGAATAGAAAGTACTATTTTAATACTACCACCACCATGCTTGACTGTAGGTGTGGTGTTACTAGGATTAAAGGCCTCACCTTTAATCAAAGCGCTTTGAGTACCTTGAAGGTAGAAAAGCGCTATACAAGTACGACCCATTTATCATTTACCTTTTCTCCTCCAAACATATTGCTGGGTATTGTGACCAAGCAGCATCACTTGTTGTTTCATCTGACCACAGAACTTTTCTCCAGGTCTTATCTTCGCCCATGTGATGTCAGATAAAACAAAAGTGAGATGTTTGGCCACAATACCCAGCAATATGTTTGGAGGAGAAAAGGTGAGGCCTTTATTCATAGAAAAAAGATGTGTTTTGTATCCAGAAAGGGTTGTTGCCAGAAGTCAGATTTGTGCTGCTATGGAAATGGAAATAAATGCGCCTAAGAATTAGTTCTGGAAATTATTAAAATGATCAAAATATGGTAAATATTGTATATAATACATATTGTTTTGAAGGTGTCTGTAACTATATTATATATGTACTTGCAGTGTGTATATTGTACATATTACATATTGATATGAAGGTGTCTGTTACTACATGATATATATACTTGCAGTGTGTATATTGTACATATTACATATTGTTATGAAGGTGTCTGTTACTATATTATATATATATATATATATATATATATATATATATATATACTTGCAGTGTGTATACTGTACATATTACATATTGTTATAAAGGTGTCTGTTACTACATGATATATATATACTTGCAGCGTATATATTGTACATATAACATATTGTTATGAAAATGTCTGTTACTACATGATATATATACTTGCAGTGTGTATATTGTACATATTACATATTGTTATGAAGGTGTCTGTTACTATATTATATATATATATATATGTATATGTATTTGCAGTGTGTATATTGTACATATTACATATTGTTATGAAGGTGTCTGTTACTATATTATATATATATATATATATATATATATATATATATATATATATATGTATATATATATATATATATATATATATATATATATATATATTTATACTTGTAGTGTGTATATTGTACATATTAAATAAATAAATAAATGGGTTGTACTTGTATAGCGCTTTTCTACCTTCAAGGTACTCAAAGCGCTTTGACAGTACTTCCACATTCACCCATTCACACACACATTCACACACTGATGGAGGGAGCTGCCATGCAAGGCGCTAACCAGCACCCATCAGGAGCAAGGGTGAAGTGTCTTGCTCAGGATACAACGGATGTGACGAGGTTGGTACTAGGTGGGGATTGAACCAGGGTCTATAAAACAGTGATGGAGGGTTTCAGTTGTTTTCCAGACTTTGAAGGATACAACAATAAGTCACATTAGCCACGTACTCCAAGCATTTTGATCCTCTTTAAAAGAAAAGAAAAAGATGTGTGTTCTTGTCTCTCATAATGTTTGTGAGCGATAGGCAACACTCCAAAATAAAGTGCACTTGCCCTTTAATAGACACAATCCACATTGCACACGTTTAGTAGATCAGCTTTGCGTGTGCTATTAGCAAATATAATGTTGTGCTTTTTAATGCCATTTTAAATCCATCCATCCATTTTCTACCGCTTATTCCCTTTCGGGGTTGCGGGGGGCGCTGGCGCCTATCTCAGCTACAATCGGGCGGAAGGCAGGGTAAATCCATTTTAAATCCAATGACAAATATGTAATGTTATTATATCTGCTCAAATGCTTACAGATGTTTGCAAACATTTGACAATGATAATCTTGAATCGTTGAAAAGTTGTCATGAACTGTTACAATCTAAGGAATTACAATTGGCTTGCAAGACTTTCATTTTAGGAGGACTTTCTATTGACTGATTTTTCTGTAGTGGTAGCAGCAGCTGACAGTTGTGGTGGCCACAGCAAAAGTGGCTTTGTTAACTGCTGCCTGATTTTAATGCATTGAGCACAGTGCCGCTCTGGGTTTATAATCCACAGCCTTGAACCCATCCATCCATCCATCCATTTCCCACTGGTCGTCCCTTGCGGGGTGCCGGAGCCTATCTCAGCTGCATTCGGGCGGAAGGCGGCGTACACCCTGGACAAGTCGCCAGCTCATGGCAGGGCCAACACAGATACACAGACACTGGGGACCATTTAGTGTTGAACCAAGTTCTGAAAGTGAGCCACTCGTGCTGAAATTTGCAGTTGATTTTCTGGCATCAGCACGTTGACAGGAAGTGTTCCGAGTCTACTGGCTTTTTAACGCTTTGTATCCAGTGTGAAAAACAGGGAGGAAGAAAAGACCACAAGCGTAGCAATTGACCATTTCCCAGTTAATTTATCCTTAGTCCTCCAAGTCTATGACATCTGGACATCATGTTTCAGGCTTTCCATCCATTGTTTAGTACATCCAAGTGTGGAGGAATCTTACCTTTTGCTCCTCGCACAAATGCTTGCTTTTGAATTTCCTCTTGCCAGAGGGCTTGTCTCCAGGTTCCGGCGATCCGTCGCTGGCCTGGTAGCGTGCTGAACCTGAGCGAGTGAAGGAGGGTCTCCGTGGCGGCGACTCTGGACCGGACGTGGCGGGACTCGGACACCGGGGCGTGTTGGAGTCTGCAAGGATCCGCGTTGACGTTAGCGAGACTCGTCCATGTAAACATTTCAACACATTGCTCAGGACGTCACTTTTCCATGACACCACATGAACGTGCTCATGTGGTCACAGTGAGCCTTCATCTTGGATGTACAGTATGTCAGAAATATCTCAAATATGCCAACTGTTGTTCCGATAAGTCTTTCATATGTTGTTACAAAAGCTTTTTTTGACACTGAATTTTGTTTACAAGAAATGATGCAGACAATTTAATTGAAAAAAATCTATCTTTTAAAATTCAGTGCTAAAAAATGTGCAGCTTGAAATAGCAAGACTCGCTTCCAGGAAAATAAGGCTGAAGAAATCCATCCTGTCACAGAAGCAGACACATTTTCCACAATTCATTTTTTACACACTGAATTTTTATACAATGATTTTTTTTCAATGAAACTGTCAGCATAATTTCATGTAAAAAATGTAGTTTGATAAAATTGAAATCGGGTTGTAAATTCAGTGGCAAAAATCTTCTGTAGTGACGACACATGTGCAGAAGACGTGGGACAAGTGAAAAGTCAAGTCATTGATGGTCTGGTTGAAACAGAGCCAGTGCACCTCACTGCTAGTCACAGTGGATCACGTTCATACCTTCCGGGACCCCACTGTCCGACTCTTCTCGGTGCTCCCCGTCTTCAGCTTTGTCCTTCTCAGTGACGTACTCCCCCGTCTGGTACTTCTTGCTACGGCATTGCCGCCGCCTCTTCTGCGCCGGGCTGTCGTCTTGCGCGTCCACCGCCTTGCCCTTGTCCTGATTGTCCCGCTCCGACAGGCGGCTGGAGCGTGGTCTTCCTCTGGGCCGGCGAGCCTGCGTCCGCGGGGGACTCATTTGAGAGGTCTGCGGCAGCGGCGGCGGCGGCGGAGAAGGCGTGGCGAAGCCCCAGAGGTCGAGCCTGGCCTCGTCAGCCCGCCGTCGTCCTCTCCTCAGTCGCGGGAAGGAGCTGTCGGCAGAGGGAAGCGCCGAGTTGAAGGCACGGGTCTCTTTACCTTCTGGACTGCTGCCGCCATCTGTGAGGATGAAAAGTGTTTGAGGGTTCCTCACGTGCATGCAGCTGCTGCTGACACATTCACTTTCTTAACAACTATTCACAACACTTTCTGCACATTTTGCCTTATTCCAAAATGGAATACATTCCTTTTGTGTCCTC